>NW_023330243.1:0-21514 GCF_011100685.1 Canis lupus familiaris
AACGTCTCTGCTGAAGACCTGCGAAACTCACTCTGCAGGCAGTGTGGAACTGTGACTGAGGCTGAGCTCAACTCTCAGAAGTAAGATGGTTTTGGACAAGGCGTTCAGCTACCCTCTCACGTATGGAACTTAGTATGTAGCACCAGTCTACCACAGGAATTACTAGGAAATCGCTGAACTGAGCTTGGAGGCACTAGTCTTGTGTGCCGGGTGATTCCAATTACCTCTCCCAGCACTTTCCGTCAAACAGCGAGCCTAGGCCTTTTAGAAGCCAAGGGTACCAGCAGGCTGGATGTGGAGGTACAGGCCATAAGCTCAACTCTCAGAAGTGTGTATGCATGGGAGGCAGATGTCTGCTACCCACTCGGACATGGGATTGGAACCTAGCTACACTCTGATTGAAAAGCCGTTGGAAATCGCTGTATTCAACTCAGATACACGGGAGTTCAGGCCCAGTGCTCACACATGCTTTTCCCGCAACCTCTCCCAGCCACTAACATTAGGATGTTAGCAGCTACTCCTACAGTCAGGCAGGATGCGGGAGGGTTCTGCCCTGTCCTCAGCTCTCACAGGGAAGCATGTCTTGAAGCCAGCTGTCAACTAGCTGCATTCCTATGGCAGTGAGAAGGTAGCAGTACTCTGAGTCAGGAGGTTCCAAGATTACCACTCTACTGCACCTGGAGATACCCTCCAGGTCTGCATTGTTACCCTGTCTCAGAAGCCTCTGGCAAACGTCTCTGGTGAAGACGTGAAACTCACTCTGCAGGCAGTGTGGAACTGTGAGGGACTGAGGCTGAGCTCAACTCTCAGAAGTAAGATGCTTTTGGACAAGGCGTTCAGCTACCTCTCACATGGAACTTAGTATGTAGCACCTGTCTACCACAGAATTACTGGAAATCGTGAATGAGCTTGGAGGCACTCGTCTTGTGTGCCGGGAGATTCCAATTACCTCTCCCAGCACTTCCGTCAAACAGCGAGCCTAGGCCTTTTAGAAGCCAAGGGTACCAGCAGGCTGGATGTGTGGAGGTACAGGCATAAGCTCAACTCTCAGAATTGTGTATGCATGGGAGCAGATGTCTGCTACCCACTCGGACATGGATTTGGAACCCTAGCTAACACTCTGTTGATGAAAGCCGTTGGAAATCGCTGTATTCAACTCAGATAACACGGAGGTTCAGGCCAGTGCTCACACATGCTTTTCCCGCAACCATCTCCCAGCCACTAACATTAGGATGTTAGCAGCTACTCCTACAGTCAGCAGGATGCGGGAGGGTTCTGCCCCTGTCCTCAGCTCTCACAGGGAAGCATGTCTTGAAGCCCAGCGTCAACCTAGCTGCATTCCTATGGCAGTGAGAAGGTAGCAGTACTCTGAGTCAGGAGGTTCCAAGATTACCACTCTACTGCACCTGGAGGATACCCTCCAGGTCTGCATTGTTAACCTTCGTACTCAGAAGCCTCTGGCGAAGCGTCTCTGGTGAAGACTTGAAACTCACTCGCAGGCAGTGTGGAACTGTGAGGGACTGAGGCGTGAGCTCAACTCTCAGAAGTAAGATGCTTTTGGACAAGGGCGTTCAGCTACCTTCTCACATATGGAACTTAGTATGTAGCACCTGTCTACCACAAGAATTACTGGGAAATCGTGAATTGAGCTTGGAGGCACTCGTCTTGTGTGCCGGGAGATTCCAATTACCTTCTCCCAGCACTTCCGTCAAAACAGCGAGCCTAGGCCTTTTTAGAAGCCAAGGGTACCGAGCAGGCTGGATGTGGAGGTACAGGCCATAAGCTCAATCCTCTCAGAAGGTGTGTATGCATGGGAGGCAGATGTCTGCTTACCCGCTCGTACATGGGATTGGAACCTAGCTACACTCTGGTTGAGGAAAGCCGTTGGAAATCGCTGTATTCAACTCAGATACACGGGAGTTCAGGGCCCAGTGCTCACACATGCTTTTCCCGCAGACCTCTCCCAGCCACTTAACATTAGGATGTGAGCAGCTACTGTCCTACAGTCAGGCAGATGCGGGAGAGGGTTTCTGCCCTGTCCTCAGCTCTCACAGGGAAGCATGTCTTGAAGCCAGCTGTCAACTAGCTGCATTCCTATGGCAGTGAGAAGGTAGCAGTACTCTGAGTCAGGAGGTTCCAAGATTACCAGTCTACTGCACCTGGGGATACCCTCCAGGTCTGCATTGTTACCCTGCGTACTCAGAAGCCTCTGGCAAACGTCTCTGGTGAAGACCTGCGAAAACTCACTCTGCAGGCAGTGTGGAACTGTGAGGGACTGAGGCTGAGCTCAACTCTCAGAAGTAAGATGCTTTTGGACAAGGCGTTCAGCTACCCTCTCACGTATGGAACTTAGTATGTAGCACCAGTCTACCACAGGAATTACTAGGAAATCGCTGACTGAGCTTGGAGGCACTCGTCTTGTGTGCCGGGAGATTCCAATTACCTCTCCCAGCACTTCCGTCAAACAGCGAGCCTAGGCCTTTTAGAAGCCAAGGGTACCAGCAGGCTGGATGTGGAGGTAGCAGGCCATAAGCTCAACTCTCAGAAGTGTGTATGCATGGGAGGCAGATGTCTGCTACCCCCCTCGTACATGGGATTTGGAACCTAGCTACACTCTGGTTGATGAAAGCCGTTGGAAATCGCTGTATTCAACTCAGATACAACGGGAGTTCAGGCCCAGTGCTCACACATGCTTTTCCCGCAACCTCTCCCAGCCACTAACATTAGGATGTTAGCAGCTACTCCTACAGTCAGGCAGGATGCGGGAGGGTTCTGCCCTGTCCTCAGCTCTCACAGGGAAGCATGTCTTGAAGCCAGCTGTCAACTAGCTGCATTCCTATGGCAGTGAGAAGGTAGCAGTACTCTGAGTCAGGAGGTTCCAAGATTACCACTCTACTGCACCTGGGATACCCTCCAGGTCTGCATTGTTAACCCTGCGTACTCAGAAGCCTCTGGCAAACGTCTCTGGCTGAAGACCTGCGAAACTCACTCTGCAGGCAGTGTGGAACTGTGAGGGGACTGAGGCTGAGCTCAACTCTCAGAAGTAAGATGCTTTTGGACAAGGCGTTCAGCTACCCTCTCACGTATGGAACTTAGTATGTAGCACCAGTCTACCACAGGAATTACTAGGAAATCGCTGGACTGAGCTTGGAGGCACTAGTCTTGTGTGCCGGGAGATTCCAATTACCTCTCCCAGCACTTCCGTCAAACAGCGAGCCTAGGCCTTTTAGAAGCCAAGGGTACCAGCAGGCTGGATGTGGAGGTACAGGCCATAAGCTCAACTCTCAGAAGTGTGTATGCATGGGAGGCAGATGTCTGCTACCCCACTCGGACATGGGAGTTGGAACCTAGCTACACTCTGGATTGATGAAAGCCGTTGGAAATCGCTGTATTCAACTCAGATACACGGGAGTTCAGGCCCAGTGCTCACACATGCTTTTCCCGCAACCTCTCCCAGCCACTAACATAAGGATGTTAGCAGCTACTCCTACAGTCAGGCAGGATGCGGGAGGGTTCTGCCCTGTCCTCAGCTCTCACAGGGAAGCATGTCTTGAAGCCAGCTGTCAACTAGCTGCATTCCTATGGCAGTGAGAAGGTAGCAGTACTCTGAGTCAGGAGGTTCCAAGATTACCACTCTACTGCACCTGGAGATACCCTCCAGGTCTGCATTGTTAACTTGTACTCAGAAGCCTCTGGCAATCGTCTCTGGTGAAGACGTGTGAAACTCACTCTGCAGGCAGTGTGGAACTGTGAGGGACTGAGGCTGAGCTCAACTCTCAGAAGTAAGATGCTTTTGGACAAGGCGTTCAGCTACCTTCTCACATATGGAACTTAGTATGTAGCACCTGTCTACCACAAGAATTACTGGGAAATCGTGAATTGAGCTTGGAGGCACTCGTCTTGTGTGCCGGGAGATTCCAATTACCTCTCCCAGCACTTCCGTCAAACAGCGAGCCTAGGCCTTTTAGAAGCCAAGGGTACCAGCAGGCTGGATGTGGAGGTACAGGCCATAAGCTCAACTCTCAGAAGTGTGTATGCATGGGAGGCAGATGTCTGCTACCCGCTCGTACATGGGATTTGGAACCTAGCTACACTCTGGTTGAGGAAAGCCGTTGGAAATCGCTGTATTCAACTCAGATACACGGGAGTTCAGGCCCAGTGCTCACACATGCTTTTCCCGCAACCTCTCCCAGCCACTAACATTAGGATGTTAGCAGCTACTCCTACAGTCAGGCAGGATGCGGGAGGGTTCTGCCCTGTCCTCAGCTCTCACAGGGAAGCATGTCTTGAAGCCAGCTGTCAACTAGCTGCATTCCTATGGCAGTGAGAAGGTAGCAGTACTCTGAGTCAGGAGGTTCCAAGATTACCAGTCTACTGCACCTGGGGATACCCTCCAGGTCTGCATTGTTACCCTGCGTCTCAGAAGCCTCTGGCAAACGTCTCTGCTGAAGACCTGCGAAACTCACTCTGCAGGCAGTGTGGAACTGTGAGGGACTGAGGCTGAGCTCAACTCTCAGAAGTAAGATGCTTTTGGACAAGGCGTTCAGCTACCCTCTCACGTATGGAACTTAGTATGTAGCACCAGTCTACCACAGGAATTACTAGGAAATCGCTGGACTGAGCTTGGAGGCACTAGTCTTGTGTGCCGGGTGATTCCAATTACCTCTCCCAACACTTCCGTCAAACAGCGAGCCTAGGCCTTTTAGAAGCCAAGGGTACCAGCAGGCTGGCTGTGGAGGTACAGGCCATAAGCTCAACTCTCAGAAGTGTGTATGCATGGGAGGCAGATGTCTGCTACCCACTCGGACATGGGAGTTGGAACCTGGCTACACTCTGATTGATGAAAGCCGTTGGAAATCGCTGTATTCAACTCAGATACACGGGAGTTCAGGCCCAGTGCTCACACATGCTTTTCCCGCAACCTCTCCCAGCCACTAACATAAGGATGTTAGCAGCTACTCCTACAGTCAGGCAGGATGCGGGAGGGTTCTGCCCTGTCCTCAGCTCTCACAGGGAAGCATGTCTTGAAGCCAGCTGTCAACTAGCTGCATTCCTATGGCAGTGAGAAGGTAGCAGTACTCTGAGTCAGGAGGTTCCAAGATTACCACTCTACTGCACCTGGAGATACCCTCCAGGTCTGCATTGTTAACTTGTACTCAGAAGCCTCTGGCAATCGTCTCTGGTGAAGACGTGTGAAACTCACTCTGCAGGCAGTGTGGAACTGTGAGGGACTGAGGCTGAGCTCAACTCTCAGAAGTAAGATGCTTTTGGACAAGGCGTTCAGCTACCTTCTCACATATGGAACTTAGTATGTAGCACCTGTCTACCACAAGAATTACTGGGAAATCGTGAATTGAGCTTGGAGGCACTCGTCTTGTGTGCCGGGAGATTCCAATTACCTCTCCCAGCACTTCCGTCAAACAGCGAGCCTAGGCCTTTTAGAAGCCAAGGGTACCAGCAGGCTGGATGTGGAGGTACAGGCCATAAGCTCAACTCTCAGAAGTGTGTATGCATGGGAGGCAGATGTCTGCTACCCGCTCGTACATGGGATTTGGAACCTAGCTACACTCTGGTTGAGGAAAGCCGTTGGAAATCGCTGTATTCAACTCAGATACACGGGAGTTCAGGCCCAGTGCTCACACATGCTTTTCCCGCAACCTCTCCCAGCCACTAACATTAGGATGTTAGCAGCTACTCCTACAGTCAGGCAGGATGCGGGAGGGTTCTGCCCTGTCCTCAGCTCTCACAGGGAAGCATGTCTTGAAGCCAGCTGTCAACTAGCTGCATTCCTATGGCAGTGAGAAGGTAGCAGTACTCTGAGTCAGGAGGTTCCAAGATTACCAGTCTACTGCACCTGGAGATACCCTCCAGGTCTGCATTGTTACCCTGCGTCTCAGAAGCCTCTGGCAAACGTCTCTGGTGAAGACCTGCGAAACTCACTCTGCAGGCAGTGTGGAACTGTGAGGGACTGAGGCTGAGCTCAACTCTCAGAAGTAAGATGCTTTTGGACAAGGCGTTCAGCTACCTTCTCACATATGGAACTTAGTATGTAGCACCTGTCTACCACAAGAATTACTGGGAAATCGTGAATTGAGCTTGGAGGCACTCGTCTTGTGTGCCGGGAGATTCCAATTACCTCTCCCAGCACTTCCGTCAAACAGCGAGCCTAGGCCTTTTAGAAGCCAAGGGTACCAGCAGGCTGGATGTGGAGGTACAGGCCATAAGCTCAACTCTCAGAAGTGTGTATGCATGGGAGGCAGATGTCTGCTACCCGCTCGTACATGGGATTTGGAACCTAGCTACACTCTGATTGAGGAAAGCCGTTGGAAATCGCTGTATTCAACTCAGATACACGGGAGTTCAGGCCCAGTGCTCACACATGCTTTTCCCGCAACCTCTCCCAGCCACTAACATTAGGATGTTAGCAGCTACTCCTACAGTCAGGCAGGATGCGGGAGGGTTCTGCCCTGTCCTCAGCTCTCACAGGGAAGCATGTCTTGAAGCCAGCTGTCAACTAGCTGCATTCCTATGGCAGTGAGAAGGTAGCAGTACTCTGAGTCAGGAGGTTCCAAGATTACCAGTCTACTGCACCTGGGGATACCCTCCAGGTCTGCATTGTTACCCTGCGTCTCAGAAGCCTCTGGCAAACGTCTCTGCTGAAGACCTGCGAAACTCACTCTGCAGGCAGTGTGGAACTGTGAGGGACTGAGGCTGAGCTCAACTCTCAGAAGTAAGATGCTTTTGGACAAGGCGTTCAGCTACCCTCTCACGTATGGAACTTAGTATGTAGCACCAGTCTACCACAGGAATTACTAGGAAATCGCTGGACTGAGCTTGGAGGCACTAGTCTTGTGTGCCGGGTGATTCCAATTACCTCTCCCAACACTTCCGTCAAACAGCGAGCCTAGGCCTTTTAGAAGCCAAGGGTACCAGCAGGCTGGCTGTGGAGGTACAGGCCATAAGCTCAACTCTCAGAAGTGTGTATGCATGGGAGGCAGATGTCTGCTACCCACTCGGACATGGGAGTTGGAACCTAGGCTACACTCTGATTGATGAAAGCCGTTGGAAATCGCTGTATTCAACTCAGATACACGGGAGTTCAGGCCCAGTGCTCACACATGCTTTTCCCGCAACCTCTCCCAGCCACTAACATAAGGATGTTAGCAGCTACTCCTACAGTCAGGCAGGATGCGGGAGGGTTCTGCCCTGTCCTCAGCTCTCACAGGGAAGCATGTCTTGAAGCCAGCTGTCAACTAGCTGCATTCCTATGGCAGTGAGAAGGTAGCAGTACTCTGAGTCAGGAGGTTCCAAGATTACCACTCTACTGCACCTGGAGATACCCTCCAGGTCTGCATTGTTAACTTGTACTCAGAAGCCTCTGGCAATCGTCTCTGGTGAAGACGTGTGAAACTCACTCTGCAGGCAGTGTGGAACTGTGAGGGACTGAGGCTGAGCTCAACTCTCAGAAGTAAGATGCTTTTGGACAAGGCGTTCAGCTACCTTCTCACATATGGAACTTAGTATGTAGCACCTGTCTACCACAAGAATTACTGGGAAATCGTGAATTGAGCTTGGAGGCACTCGTCTTGTGTGCCGGGAGATTCCAATTACCTCTCCCAGCACTTCCGTCAAACAGCGAGCCTAGGCCTTTTAGAAGCCAAGGGTACCAGCAGGCTGGATGTGGAGGTACAGGCCATAAGCTCAACTCTCAGAAGTGTGTATGCATGGGAGGCAGATGTCTGCTACCCGCTCGTACATGGGATTTGGAACCTAGCTACACTCTGGTTGAGGAAAGCCGTTGGAAATCGCTGTATTCAACTCAGATACACGGGAGTTCAGGCCCAGTGCTCACACATGCTTTTCCCGCAACCTCTCCCAGCCACTAACATTAGGATGTTAGCAGCTACTCCTACAGTCAGGCAGGATGCGGGAGGGTTCTGCCCTGTCCTCAGCTCTCACAGGGAAGCATGTCTTGAAGCCAGCTGTCAACTAGCTGCATTCCTATGGCAGTGAGAAGGTAGCAGTACTCTGAGTCAGGAGGTTCCAAGATTACCAGTCTACTGCACCTGGGGATACCCTCCAGGTCTGCATTGTTACCCTGCGTCTCAGAAGCCTCTGGCAAACGTCTCTGCTGAAGACCTGCGAAACTCACTCTGCAGGCAGTGTGGAACTGTGAGGGACTGAGGCTGAGCTCAACTCTCAGAAGTAAGATGCTTTTGGACAAGGCGTTCAGCTACCCTCTCACGTATGGAACTTAGTATGTAGCACCAGTCTACCACAGGAATTACTAGGAAATCGCTGGACTGAGCTTGGAGGCACTAGTCTTGTGTGCCGGGTGATTCCAATTACCTCTCCCAGCACTTCCGTCAAACAGCGAGCCTAGGCCTTTTAGAAGCCAAGGGTACCAGCAGGCTGGCTGTGGAGGTACAGGCCATAAGCTCAACTCTCAGAAGTGTGTATGCATGGGAGGCAGATGTCTGCTACCCACTCGGACATGGGAGTTGGAACCTGGCTACACTCTGATTGATGAAAGCCGTTGGAAATCGCTGTATTCAACTCAGATACACGGGAGTTCAGGCCCAGTGCTCACACATGCTTTTCCCGCAACCTCTCCCAGCCACTAACATAAGGATGTTAGCAGCTACTCCTACAGTCAGGCAGGATGCGGGAGGGTTCTGCCCTGTCCTCAGCTCTCACAGGGAAGCATGTCTTGAAGCCAGCTGTCAACTAGCTGCATTCCTATGGCAGTGAGAAGGTAGCAGTACTCTGAGTCAGGAGGTTCCAAGATTACCACTCTACTGCACCTGGAGATACCCTCCAGGTCTGCATTGTTAACTTGTACTCAGAAGCCTCTGGCAATCGTCTCTGGTGAAGACGTGTGAAACTCACTCTGCAGGCAGTGTGGAACTGTGAGGGACTGAGGCTGAGCTCAACTCTCAGAAGTAAGATGCTTTTGGACAAGGCGTTCAGCTACCTTCTCACATATGGAACTTAGTATGTAGCACCTGTCTACCACAAGAATTACTGGGAAATCGTGAATTGAGCTTGGAGGCACTCGTCTTGTGTGCCGGGAGATTCCAATTACCTCTCCCAGCACTTCCGTCAAACAGCGAGCCTAGGCCTTTTAGAAGCCAAGGGTACCAGCAGGCTGGATGTGGAGGTACAGGCCATAAGCTCAACTCTCAGAAGTGTGTATGCATGGGAGGCAGATGTCTGCTACCCGCTCGTACATGGGATTTGGAACCTAGCTACACTCTGGTTGAGGAAAGCCGTTGGAAATCGCTGTATTCAACTCAGATACACGGGAGTTCAGGCCCAGTGCTCACACATGCTTTTCCCGCAACCTCTCCCAGCCACTAACATTAGGATGTTAGCAGCTACTCCTACAGTCAGGCAGGATGCGGGAGGGTTCTGCCCTGTCCTCAGCTCTCACAGGGAAGCATGTCTTGAAGCCAGCTGTCAACTAGCTGCATTCCTATGGCAGTGAGAAGGTAGCAGTACTCTGAGTCAGGAGGTTCCAAGATTACCAGTCTACTGCACCTGGGGATACCCTCCAGGTCTGCATTGTTACCCTGCGTCTCAGAAGCCTCTGGCAAACGTCTCTGCTGAAGACCTGCGAAACTCACTCTGCAGGCAGTGTGGAACTGTGAGGGACTGAGGCTGAGCTCAACTCTCAGAAGTAAGATGCTTTTGGACAAGGCGTTCAGCTACCCTCTCACGTATGGAACTTAGTATGTAGCACCAGTCTACCACAGGAATTACTAGGAAATCGCTGGACTGAGCTTGGAGGCACTAGTCTTGTGTGCCGGGTGATTCCAATTACCTCTCCCAGCACTTCCGTCAAACAGCGAGCCTAGGCCTTTTAGAAGCCAAGGGTACCAGCAGGCTGGCTGTGGAGGTACAGGCCATAAGCTCAACTCTCAGAAGTGTGTATGCATGGGAGGCAGATGTCTGCTACCCACTCGGACATGGGAGTTGGAACCTGGCTACACTCTGATTGATGAAAGCCGTTGGAAATCGCTGTATTCAACTCAGATACACGGGAGTTCAGGCCCAGTGCTCACACATGCTTTTCCCGCAACCTCTCCCAGCCACTAACATAAGGATGTTAGCAGCTACTCCTACAGTCAGGCAGGATGCGGGAGGGTTCTGCCCTGTCCTCAGCTCTCACAGGGAAGCATGTCTTGAAGCCAGCTGTCAACTAGCTGCATTCCTATGGCAGTGAGAAGGTAGCAGTACTCTGAGTCAGGAGGTTCCAAGATTACCACTCTACTGCACCTGGAGATACCCTCCAGGTCTGCATTGTTAACTTGTACTCAGAAGCCTCTGGCAATCGTCTCTGGTGAAGACGTGTGAAACTCACTCTGCAGGCAGTGTGGAACTGTGAGGGACTGAGGCTGAGCTCAACTCTCAGAAGTAAGATGCTTTTGGACAAGGCGTTCAGCTACCTTCTCACATATGGAACTTAGTATGTAGCACCTGTCTACCACAAGAATTACTGGGAAATCGTGAATTGAGCTTGGAGGCACTCGTCTTGTGTGCCGGGAGATTCCAATTACCTCTCCCAGCACTTCCGTCAAACAGCGAGCCTAGGCCTTTTAGAAGCCAAGGGTACCAGCAGGCTGGATGTGGAGGTACAGGCCATAAGCTCAACTCTCAGAAGTGTGTATGCATGGGAGGCAGATGTCTGCTACCCGCTCGTACATGGGATTTGGAACCTAGCTACACTCTGATTGAGGAAAGCCGTTGGAAATCGCTGTATTCAACTCAGATACACGGGAGTTCAGGCCCAGTGCTCACACATGCTTTTCCCGCAACCTCTCCCAGCCACTAACATTAGGATGTTAGCAGCTACTCCTACAGTCAGGCAGGATGCGGGAGGGTTCTGCCCTGTCCTCAGCTCTCACAGGGAAGCATGTCTTGAAGCCAGCTGTCAACTAGCTGCATTCCTATGGCAGTGAGAAGGTAGCAGTACTCTGAGTCAGGAGGTTCCAAGATTACCAGTCTACTGCACCTGGGGATACCCTCCAGGTCTGCATTGTTACCCTGCGTCTCAGAAGCCTCTGGCAAACGTCTCTGCTGAAGACCTGCGAAACTCACTCTGCAGGCAGTGTGGAACTGTGAGGGACTGAGGCTGAGCTCAACTCTCAGAAGTAAGATGCTTTTGGACAAGGCGTTCAGCTACCCTCTCACGTATGGAACTTAGTATGTAGCACCAGTCTACCACAGGAATTACTAGGAAATCGCTGGACTGAGCTTGGAGGCACTAGTCTTGTGTGCCGGGTGATTCCAATTACCTCTCCCAAGCACTTCCGTCAAACAGCGAGCCTAGGCCTTTTAGAAGCCAAGGGTACCAGCAGGCTGGATGTGGAGGTACAGGCCATAAGCTCAACTCTCAGAAGTGTGTATGCATGGGAGGCAGATGTCTGCTACCCACTCGGACATGGGAGTTGGAACCTAGGCTACACTCTGATTGATGAAAGCCGTTGGAAATCGCTGTATTCAACTCAGATACACGGGAGTTCAGGCCCAGTGCTCACACATGCTTTTCCCGCAACCTCTCCCAGCCACTAACATAAGGATGTTAGCAGCTACTCCTACAGTCAGGCAGGATGCGGGAGGGTTCTGCCCTGTCCTCAGCTCTCACAGGGAAGCATGTCTTGAAGCCAGCTGTCAACTAGCTGCATTCCTATGGCAGTGAGAAGGTAGCAGTACTCTGAGTCAGGAGGTTCCAAGATTACCACTCTACTGCACCTGGAGATACCCTCCAGGTCTGCATTGTTAACCTTGTACTCAGAAGCCTCTGGCAATCGTCTCTGGTGAAGACGTGTGAAACTCACTCTGCAGGCAGTGTGGAACTGTGAGGGACTGAGGCTGAGCTCAACTCTCAGAAGTAAGATGCTTTTGGACAAGGCGTTCAGCTACCTTCTCACATATGGAACTTAGTATGTAGCACCATGTCTACCACAAGAATTACTAGGGAAATCGCTGGAATGAGCTTGGAGGCACTAGTCTTGTGTGCCGGGATGATTCCAATTACCTCTCCCAGCACTTCCGTCAAACAGCGAGCCTAGGCCTTTTAGAAGCCAAGGGTACCAGCAGGCTGGATGTGGAGGTACAGGCCATAAGCTCAACTCTCAGAAGTGTGTATGCATGGGAGGCAGATGTCTGCTACCCACTCGTACATGGGATTTGGAACCTAGCTACACTCTGATTGAGGAAAGCCGTTGGAAATCGCTGTATTCAACTCAGATACACGGGAGTTCAGGCCCAGTGCTCACACATGCTTTTCCCGCAACCTCTCCCAGCCACTAACATTAGGATGTTAGCAGCTACTCCTACAGTCAGGCAGGATGCGGGAGGGTTCTGCCCTGTCCTCAGCTCTCACAGGGAAGCATGTCTTGAAGCCAGCTGTCAACTAGCTGCATTCCTATGGCAGTGAGAAGGTAGCAGTATTCTGAGTCAGGAGGTTCCAAGATTACCAGTCTACTGCACCTGGGGATACCCTCCAGGTCTGCATTGTTACCCTGCGTCTCAGAAGCCTCTGGCAAACGTCTCTGGTGAAGACCTGCGAAACTCACTCTGCAGGCAGTGTGGAACTGTGAGGGACTGAGGCTGAGCTCAACTCTCAGAAGTAAGATGCTTTTGGACAAGGCGTTCAGCTACCCTCTCACGTATGGAACTTAGTATGTAGCACCAGTCTACCACAGGAATTACTAGGAAATCGCTGGACTGAGCTTGGAGGCACTAGTCTTGTGTGCCGGGTGATTCCAATTACCTCTCCCAGCACTTCCGTCAAACAGCGAGCCTAGGCCTTTTAGAAGCCAAGGGTACCAGCAGGCTGGATGTGGAGGTACAGGCCATAAGCTCAACTCTCAGAAGTGTGTATGCATGGGAGGCAGATGTCTGCTACCCACTCGGACATGGGATTTGGAACCTAGCTACACTCTGATTGATGAAAGCCGTTGGAAATCGCTGTATTCAACTCAGATACACGGGAGTTCAGGCCCAGTGCTCACACATGCTTTTCCCGCAACCTCTCCCAGCCACTAACATAAGGATGTTAGCAGCTACTCCTACAGTCAGGCAGGATGCGGGAGGGTTCTGCCCTGTCCTCAGCTCTCACAGGGAAGCATGTCTTGAAGCCAGCTGTCAACTAGCTGCATTCCTATGGCAGTGAGAAGGTAGCAGTACTCTGAGTCAGGAGGTTCCAAGATTACCACTCTACTGCACCTGGAGATACCCTCCAGGTCTGCATTGTTAACCTTGTACTCAGAAGCCTCTGGCAATCGTCTCTGGTGAAGACGTGTGAAACTCACTCTGCAGGCAGTGTGGAACTGTGAGGGACTGAGGCTGAGCTCAACTCTCAGAAGTAAGATGCTTTTGGACAAGGCGTTCAGCTACCTTCTCACATATGGAACTTAGTATGTAGCACCTGTCTACCACAAGAATTACTGGGAAATCGTGAATTGAGCTTGGAGGCACTCGTCTTGTGTGCCGGGAGATTCCAATTACCTCTCCCAGCACTTCCGTCAAACAGCGAGCCTAGGCCTTTTAGAAGCCAAGGGTACCAGCAGGCTGGATGTGGAGGTACAGGCCATAAGCTCAACTCTCAGAAGTGTGTATGCATGGGAGGCAGATGTCTGCTACCCGCTCGTACATGGGATTTGGAACCTAGCTACACTCTGATTGAGGAAAGCCGTTGGAAATCGCTGTATTCAACTCAGATACACGGGAGTTCAGGCCCAGTGCTCACACATGCTTTTCCCGCAACCTCTCCCAGCCACTAACATTAGGATGTTAGCAGCTACTCCTACAGTCAGGCAGGATGCGGGAGGGTTCTGCCCTGTCCTCAGCTCTCACAGGGAAGCATGTCTTGAAGCCAGCTGTCAACTAGCTGCATTCCTATGGCAGTGAGAAGGTAGCAGTACTCTGAGTCAGGAGGTTCCAAGATTACCAGTCTACTGCACCTGGAGATACCCTCCAGGTCTGCATTGTTACCCTGCGTCTCAGAAGCCTCTGGCAAACGTCTCTGCTGAAGACCTGCGAAACTCACTCTGCAGGCAGTGTGGAACTGTGAGGGACTGAGGCTGAGCTCAACTCTCAGAAGTAAGATGCTTTTGGACAAGGCGTTCAGCTACCCTCTCACGTATGGAACTTAGTATGTAGCACCAGTCTACCACAGGAATTACTAGGAAATCGCTGGACTGAGCTTGGAGGCACTAGTCTTGTGTGCCGGGTGATTCCAATTACCTCTCCCAACACTTCCGTCAAACAGCGAGCCTAGGCCTTTTAGAAGCCAAGGGTACCAGCAGGCTGGCTGTGGAGGTACAGGCCATAAGCTCAACTCTCAGAAGTGTGTATGCATGGGAGGCAGATGTCTGCTACCCACTCGGACATGGGAGTTGGAACCTAGCTACACTCTGATTGAGGAAAGCCGTTGGAAATCGCTGTATTCAACTCAGATACACGGGAGTTCAGGCCCAGTGCTCACACATGCTTTTCCCGCAACCTCTCCCAGCCACTAACATTAGGATGTTAGCAGCTACTCCTACAGTCAGGCAGGATGCGGGAGGGTTCTGCCCTGTCCTCAGCTCTCACAGGGAAGCATGTCTTGAAGCCAGCTGTCAACTAGCTGCATTCCTATGGCAGTGAGAAGGTAGCAGTATTCTGAGTCAGGAGGTTCCAAGATTACCAGTCTACTGCACCTGGGGATACCCTCCAGGTCTGCATTGTTACCCTGCGTACTCAGAAGCCTCTGGCAAACGTCTCTGGTGAAGACCGTGCGAAACTCACTCTGCAGGCAGTGTGGAACTGTGAGGGACTGAGGCTGAGCTCAACTCTCAGAAGTAAGATGCTTTTGGACAAGGCGTTCAGCTACCCTCTCACAGTATGGAACTTAGTATGTAGCACCAGTCTACCACAGGAATTACTAGGAAATCGCTGGACTGAGCTTGGAGGCACTAGTCTTGTGTGCCGGGTGATTCCAATTACCTCTCCCAGCACTTCCGTCAAACAGCGAGCCTAGGCCTTTTAGAAGCCAAGGGTACCAGCAGGCTGGATGTGGAGGTACAGGCCATAAGCTCAACTCTCAGAAGTGTGTATGCATGGGAGGCAGATGTCTGCTACCCACTCGGACATGGGAGTTGGAACCTGGCTACACTCTGATTGATGAAAGCCGTTGGAAATCGCTGTATTCAACTCAGATACACGGGAGTTCAGGCCCAGTGCTCACACATGCTTTTCCCGCAACCTCTCCCAGCCACTAACATAGGATGTTAGCAGCTACTCCTACAGTCAGGCAGGATGCGGGAGGGTTCTGCCCTGTCCTCAGCTCTCACAGGGAAGCATGTCTTGAAGCCAGCTGTCAACTAGCTGCATTCCTATGGCAGTGAGAAGGTAGCAGTACTCTGAGTCAGGAGGTTCCAAGATTACCACTCTACTGCACCTGGAGATACCCTCCAGGTCTGCATTGTTAACCTTGTACTCAGAAGCCTCTGGCAATCGTCTCTGGTGAAGACGTGTGAAACTCACTCTGCAGGCAGTGTGGAACTGTGAGGGACTGAGGCTGAGCTCAACTCTCAGAAGTAAGATGCTTTTGGACAAGGCGTTCAGCTACCTTCTCACATATGGAACTTAGTATGTAGCACCTGTCTACCACAAGAATTACTGGGAAATCGTGAATTGAGCTTGGAGGCACTCGTCTTGTGTGCCGGGAGATTCCAATTACCTCTCCCAGCACTTCCGTCAAACAGCGAGCCTAGGCCTTTTAGAAGCCAAGGGTACCAGCAGGCTGGATGTGGAGGTACAGGCCATAAGCTCAACTCTCAGAAGTGTGTATGCATGGGAGGCAGATGTCTGCTACCCGCTCGTACATGGGATTTGGAACCTAGCTACACTCTGGTTGAGGAAAGCCGTTGGAAATCGCTGTATTCAACTCAGATACACGGGAGTTCAGGCCCAGTGCTCACACATGCTTTTCCCGCAACCTCTCCCAGCCACTAACATTAGGATGTTAGCAGCTACTCCTACAGTCAGGCAGGATGCGGGAGGGTTCTGCCCTGTCCTCAGCTCTCACAGGGAAGCATGTCTTGAAGCCAGCTGTCAACTAGCTGCATTCCTATGGCAGTGAGAAGGTAGCAGTATTCTGAGTCAGGAGGTTCCAAGATTACCAGTCTACTGCACCTGGGGATACCCTCCAGGTCTGCATTGTTACCCTGCGTCTCAGAAGCCTCTGGCAAACGTCTCTGGTGAAGACCTGCGAAACTCACTCTGCAGGCAGTGTGGAACTGTGAGGGACTGAGGCTGAGCTCAACTCTCAGAAGTAAGATGCTTTTGGACAAGGCGTTCAGCTACCCTCTCACGTATGGAACTTAGTATGTAGCACCAGTCTACCACAGGAATTACTAGGAAATCGCTGGACTGAGCTTGGAGGCACTAGTCTTGTGTGCCGGGGTGATTCCAATTACCTCTCCCAAGCACTTCCGTCAAACAGCGAGCCTAGGCCTTTTAGAAGCCAAGGGTACCAGCAGGCTGGATGTGGAGGTACAGGCCATAAGCTCAACTCTCAGAAGTGTGTATGCATGGGAGGCAGATGTCTGCTACCCACTCGGACATGGGATTTGGAACCTGGCTACACTCTGATTGATGAAAGCCGTTGGAAATCGCTGTATTCAACTCAGATACACGGGAGTTCAGGCCCAGTGCTCACACATGCTTTTCCCGCAACCTCTCCCAGCCACTAACATTAGGATGTTAGCAGCTACTCCTACAGTCAGGCAGGATGCGGGAGGGTTCTGCCCTGTCCTCAGCTCTCACAGGGAAGCATGTCTTGAAGCCAGCTGTCAACTAGCTGCATTCCTATGGCAGTGAGAAGGTAGCAGTACTCTGAGTCAGGAGGTTCCAAGATTACCACTCTACTGCACCTGGAGATACCCTCCAGGTCTGCATTGTTACCTTGTACTCAGAAGGCTCTGGCAATCGTCTCTGGTGAAGACGTGTGAAACTCACTCTGCAGGCAGTGTGGAACTGTGAGGGACTGAGGGTGAGCTCAACTCTCAGAAGTAAGATGCTTTTGGACAAGGCGTTCAGCTACCTTCTCACATATGGAACTTAGTATGTAGCACCTGTCTACCACAAGAATTACTGGGAAATCGTGAATTGAGCTTGGAGTCACTCGTCTTGTGTGCCGGGAGATTCCAATTACCTCTCCCAGCACTTCCGACAAACAGCGAGCCTAGGACTTTTAGAAGCCAAGAGTACCAGCAGGCTGGCTGTGGATGTACAGGCCATAAGCTCAACACTCAGAAGTGTGTATGCATGGGAGGCAGATGTCTGCTACCGCTCGTACATGGGATTTGGAACCTAGCTACACTCTGGTTGAGGAAAGCCGTTGGAAATCGCTGTATTCAACTCAGATACACGGGAGTTCAGGCCCAGTGCTCACACATGCTTTTCCCGCAACCTCTCCCAGCCACTAACATTAGGATGTTAGCAGCTACTCCTACAGTCAGGCAAGATGCGGGAGGGTTCTGCCCTGTCCTCAGCTCTCACAGGGAAGCATGTCTTGAAGCCAGCTGTCAACTAGCTGCATTCCTATGGCAGTGAGAAGGTAGCAGTATTCTGAGTCAGGAGGTTCGAAGATTACCATTCTACTGCACCTGGGGATACCCTCCAGGTCTGCATTGTTACCCTGCGTCTCAGAAGCCTCTGGCAAACGTCTCTGGTGAAGACCTGCGAAACTCACTCTGCAGGCAGTGTGGAACTGTGAGGGACTGAGGCTGAGCTCAACTCTCAGAAGTAAGATGCTTTTGGACAAGGCGTTCAGCTACCCTCTCACGTATGGAACTTAGTATGTAGCACCAGTCTACCACAGGAATTACTAGGAAATCGCTGGACTGAGCTTGGAGGCACTAGTCTTGTGTGCCGGGTGATTCCAATTACCTCTCCCAGCACTTCCGTCAAACAGCGAGCCTAGGCCTTTTAGAAGCCAAGGGTACCAGCAGGCTGGATGTGGAGGTACAGGCCATAAGCTCAACTCTCAGAAGTGTGTATGCATGGGAGGCAGATGTCTGCTACCCACTCGGACATGGGAGTTGGAACCTGGCTACACTCTGATTGATGAAAGCCGTTGGAAATCGCTGTATTCAACTCAGATACACGGGAGTTCAGGCCCAGTGCTCACACATGCTTTTCCCGCAACCTCTCCCAGCCACTAACATAAGGATGTTAGCAGCTACTCCTACAGTCAGGCAGGATGCGGGAGGGTTCTGCCCTGTCCTCAGCTCTCACAGGGAAGCATGTCTTGAAGCCAGCTGTCAACTAGCTGCATTCCTATGGCAGTGAGAAGGTAGCAGTACTCTGAGTCAGGAGGTTCCAAGATTACCACTCTACTGCACCTGGAGATACCCTCCAGGTCTGCATTGTTAACTTGTACTCAGAAGCCTCTGGCAATCGTCTCTGGTGAAGACGTGTGAAACTCACTCTGCAGGCAGTGTGGAACTGTGAGGGACTGAGGGTGAGCTCAACTCTCAGAAGTAAGATGCTTTTGGACAAGGCGTTCAGCTACCTTCTCACATATGGAACTTAGTATGTAGCACCTGTCTACCACAAGAATTACTGGGAAATCGTGAATTGAGCTTGGAGGCACTCGTCTTGTGTGCCGGGAGATTCCAATTACCTCTCCCAGCACTTCCGTCAAACAGCGAGCCTAGGCCTTTAGAAGCCAAGGGTACCAGCAGGCTGGATGTGGAGGTACAGGCCATAAGCTCAACTCTCAGAAGTGTGTATGCATGGGAGGCAGATGTCTGCTACCCGCTCGTACATGGGATTTGGAACCTAGCTACACTCTAGTTGAGGAAAGCCGTTGGAAATCGCTGTATTCAACTCAGATACACGGGAGTTCAGGCCCAGTGCTCACACATGCTTTTCCCGCAACCTCTCCCAGCCACTAACATTAGGATGTTAGCAGCTACTCCTACAGTCAGGCAAGATGCGGGAGGGTTCTGCCCTGTCCTCAGCTCTCACAGGGAAGCATGTCTTGAAGCCAGCTGTCAACTAGCTGCATTCCTATGGCCGTGAGAAGGTAGCAGTACTCTGAGTCAGGAGGTTCCAAGATTACCAGTCTACTGCACCTGGGGATACCCTCCAGGTCTGCATTGTTACCCTGCGTCTCCGAAGCCATTGGCAAACGTCTCTGCTGAAGACCTGCAAAACTCACTCTGCAGGCAGTGTGGAACTGTGAGGGACTGAGGCTGAGCTCAAGTCTCAGAAGTAAGATGCTTTTGGACAAGGCGTTCAGCTACCCTCTCACGTATGGAACTTAGTATGTAGCACCAGTCTACCACAGGAATTACTAGGAAATCGCTGGACTGAGCTTGGAGGCACTAGTCTTGTGTGCCGGGGTGATTCCAATTACCTCTCCCAGCACTTCCGTCAAACAGCGAGCCTAGGCCTTTTAGAAGCCAAGGGTACCAGCAGGCTGGATGTGGAGGTACAGGCCCATAAGCTCAACTCTCAGAAGTGTGTATGCATGGGAGGCAGATGTCTGCTACCCGCTCGTACATGGGAGTTGGAAACCTAGCTACACTCGTGATTGAGGAAAGCCGTTGGAAATCGCTGTATTCAACTCAGATACACGGGAGTTCAGGCCCAGTGCTCACACATGCTTTTCCCGCAACCTCTCCCAGCCACTAACATAGGATGTTAGCAGCTACTCCTACAGTCAGGCAGGATGCGGGAGGGTTCTGCCCTGTCCTCAGCTCTCACAGGAAGCATGTCTTGAAGCCAGCTGTCAACTAGCTGCATTCCTATGGCAGTGAGAAGGTAGCAGTACTCTGAGTCAGGAGGTTCCAAGATTACCACTCTACTGCACCTGGGAGATACCCTCCAGGTCTGCATTTGTACCTTGTACTCAGAAGCCTCTGGCAAACGTCTCTGGTGAAGACGTGGAAACTCACTCTGCAGGCAGTGTGGAACTGTGAGGGAATGAGGCTGAGCTCAACTCTCAGAAGTAAGATGCTTTTGGACAAGGCGTTCAGCTACCCTCTCACATATGGAACTTAGTATGTAGCACCGTCTACCACAGAATTACTGGAAATCGCTGAATTGAGCTTGGAGGCCACTAGTCGTTGTGGCCGGTGATTCCAATTACCTCTCCCAGCACTTCCGTCAAACAGCGAGCCTAGGCCTTTTAGAAGCCAAGGGTACCAGCAGGCTGGATGTGGAGGTACAGGCCATAAGCTCAACTCTCAGAAGTGTGTATGCATGGGAGGCAGATGTCTGCTACCTCGGCGGACATGGGATTTGGAACCTAGCTACACTCTGATTGAGAAAGCCGTTGGAAATCGCTGTATTCAACTCAGATACACGGGAGTTCAGGCCCAGTGCTCACACATGCTTTTCCCGCAACCTCTCCCAGCCACTAACATTAGGATGTTAGCAGCTACTCCTACAGTCAGGCAGGATGCGGGAGGGTTCTGCCCTGTCCTCAGCTCTCACAGGGAAGCATGTCTTGAAGCCAGCTGTCAACTAGCTGCATTCCTATGGCAGTGAGAAGGTAGCAGTACTCTGAGTCAGGAGGTTCCAAGATTACCACTCTACTGCACCTGGAGATACCCTCCAGGTCTGCCATTGTTAACCTTGTACTCAGAAGGGCTCTGGCAACGTCTCTGGTGAAGACCTGTGAACTCACTCTGCAGGCAGTGTGGAACTGTGAGGGACTGAGGCTGAGCTCAACTCTCGAAGGAAGACTGCTTTGGACAAGGCGTTCAGCTACCTTCTACAATATGGAACTTAGTATGTAGCACCTGTCCTACCAAAGAATTACTGGAAATCGTGAATTGAGCTTGGAGTGCACTCGTCTTGTGTGCCGGGAGATTCCAGTTACCTACTCCCAGCACTTCCGTCACACAGCGAGCTAGGCCTTTTAGAAGCCAAGGGTACCAGCAGGCTGGATGTGGAGGTACAGGCCATAAGCTCAACTCTCAGAAGTGTGTATGCATGGGAGGCAGATGTCTGCTACCCGCTCGTACATGGGATTTGGAACCTAGCTACACTCTGGTTGAGAAAAGCCGTTGGAAATCGCTGTATTCAACTCAGATACACGGGAGTTCAGGCCCAGTGCTCACACATGCTTTTCCCGCAACCTCTCCCAGCCACTAACATTAGGATGTTAGCAGCTACTCCTACAGTCAGGCAGGATGCGGGAGGGTTCTGCCCTGTCCTCAGCTCTCACAGGGAAGCATGTCTTGAAGCCAGCTGTCAACTAGCTGCATTCCTATGGCAGTGAGAAGGTAGCAGTACTCTGAGTCAGGAGGTTCCAAGATTACCACTCTACTGCACCTGGAGATACCCTCCAGGTCTGCATTGTTACCCTGTCTCAGAAGCCTCTGGCAATCGTCTCTGGTGAAGACGCGAAACTCACTCTGCAGGCAGTGTGGAACTGTGAGGGACTGAGGCTGAGCTCAACTCTCAGAAGTAAGATGGTTTTGGACAAGGCGTTCAGCTACCCTTC
>NW_023330244.1:0-21402 GCF_011100685.1 Canis lupus familiaris
GCAGTAGAGTGGTATCTGGGAACCTCCTGCTCAGAATACTGCTACCTTCACCCTGCCATAAGAATGCAGCTAGTTGACAGCTGGCTTCAAGGCATGCTTCCCTGTGAGAGCTAGGACAGGGCACAACCCTCCCGCATCCTGCTTGACTGTAGAAGGAGCTGCTAACGTCCTCATGTTAGTGGCAGGGAAAGGTTTGTGAGAAAAGCATGTGGAATCGTTGTGCCTGAACCCACGTGTATCTGAGTTGAATACAGCGATTTCCAAAGTCCTTCTTCATCAGAGTGTAGCTAGGTTCCCACTCCATGTCCGAGTGGGTAGCAGACATCTGCCTCCCATGCATACCCTTCTGAGAGTTGAGCTTATGGCCTGTAACCCTACCTCCTGCCTGCAGCTACCTTTCGCTTCCAAAAGGCCTAGGCTCGCTGCTTCACCGAAGTGTTGGGAGAGGTAACTGGAATCTCCCGGCACACAAGACTAGTGCCTCCAAGCTCAATCCAGCGATTTCCCAGTAATTCCTGGGGTAGACTGGTGCTACATACTAAGTTCCATATGTGAGAAGGTAGCTGAACGCCTTGTCCAAAATCATCTTACTGCTGAGAGTTGAGCTCACCCTCAGTCCCTCACAGTTCCACACTGCCTGCATGAGTTTCCCTTCTTACCAGAGACTTTTGCCAGAGGCTCTGAGACGCAAGTTAACAATGCAGACCTGGAGGTATCTCCAGGTGCAGTAGAGTGGTAATCTGGGAACCTCCTGACTCAGAATACTGCTACCTTCACACTGTCATAAGAATGCAGCTAGTTGAGAGCTGGCTTCTAGGCATGCTTCCCTGTGAGAGCTGAGGACAGGGCAGAACCCTCGCATCCTGCCTGACTGTCGTACTGCTAACCTCCTTATGTTAGTGGCTGGGAGGTTGTGGAAAAGCATGTGTAAGCATTGGGCCTGAACTCCCGTGTATCTGAGTTGAATACAGCGATTTCCAATCCTTCTTCAAGTGTAGCTAGGTTCCAACTCCCATGTCCGAGTGGTAGCAGACATCTGCCTCCCATGCATACACACTTCTGAGAGTTGAGCTTATGGCCTGTAACCCCCTCCATCCTGCTGCTACCTTTCGCTTCCAAACCTAGGCTCGCTGCTTGACGAAGTGTTGGGAGAGGTAACTGGAATCTCCGGCACACAAGACTAGTGCCTCCAAGCTCAATCCAGCGATTTCCTAGTAATTCCTGGGGTAGACTGGTGCTACATACTAAGTTCCATACGTGAGAAGGTAGTGAACGCCTTGTCCAAACATCTTACTTCTGAGAGTTGAGCTCACCTTCAGTCCCTCACAGTTCCACACTGCCTGCAGAGTGAGTTTCGCACGTCTTCACCAGAGACGTTTGCCAGAGGCTTCTGAGACGCAAGTTAACAATGCAGACCTGGGGGTATCTCCAGGTGCAGTAGAGTGGTAATCTGGGAACCTCCTGTCTCAGAATACTGCTACCTTCACCCTGCCATAAGAATGCAGCTAGTTGACAGCTGGCTTCAAGGCATGCTTCCCTGTGAGAGCTAAGGACAGGGCACAACCCTCCCGCATCCTGCTTGACTGTAGAAGAGCTGCTAACGTCCTCATGTTAGTGGCAGGGAAAGGTTGTGAGAAAAGCATGTGGAATCGTTGTGCCTGAACCCACGTGTATCTGAGTTGAATACAGCGATTTCCAAAGTCCTTCTTCATCAGAGTGTAGCTAGGTTCCCACTCGCATGTCCGAGTGGGTAGCAGACATCTGCCTCCCATGCATACCCACTTCTGAGAGTTGAGCTTATGGCCTGTAACCCTACCATCCTGCCTGCAGCTACCTTTCGCTTCCAAAAGGCCTAGGCTCGCTGCTTCACCGAAGTGTTGGGAGAGGTAACTGGAATCTGCCCGGCACACAAGACTAGTGCCTCCAAGCTCAATCCAGCGATTTCCCAGTAATTCCTGGGGTAGACTGGTGCTACATACTAAGTTCCATATGTGAGAAGGTAGCTGAACGCCTTGTCCAAAATCATCTTACTTCTGAGAGTTGAGCTCACCCTCAGTCCCTCACAGTTCCACACTGCCTGCAGAGTGAGTTTCGCACGTCTTCACCAGAGACGTTTGCCAGAGGCTATGAGACGCAAGTTAACAATGCAGACCTGGAGGGTATCTCCAGGTGCATTAGAGTGGTAAATCTGGGAACCTCCTTACTCAGAATACTGCTACCTTCACACTGTCCTAAAGAATGCAGCTAGTTGAGAGCTGGCTTCTAGGCTGCTTCCCTGTGAGAGCTGAGGACAGGGCAGAACCCTCCCGCATCCTGCCTGACTGTAGACGTACCTGCTAACCTCCTTATGTTAGTGGCTGGGATAGGTTGTGGGAAAAGCATGTGTAAGCATTGGGCCTGAACTCCCGTGTAGCTGAGTTGAATACAGCGATTTCCAACATCCTTCTTCAATAGGATTGTAGCTAGGTTCCAACTCCCATGTCCGAGTGGGTAGCAGACATCTGCCTCCCATGCATACACACTTCTGAGAGTTGAGCTTATGGCCTGTAACCCTACATCCTGCCTGCAGCTACCTTTCGCTTCCAAAAGGCCTAGGCTCGCTGCTTGACGCAAGTGTTGGGAGAGGTAACTGGAATCTCCCGGCACACAAGACGAGTGCCCTCCAAGCTCATCAAGCGATTTCCTAGTAATTCCTGGGGTAGACTGGTGCTACATACTAAGTTCCATACGTGAGTAGGTAGTTGAACGCCTTGTCCAAAAAGCATCTTACTTCTGAGAGTTGAGCTCACCCTCAGTCCTCACAGTTTCCACACTGCCTGCAGAGTGAGTTTCGCACGTCTTCACCAGAGACGTTTGCCAGAGGCTTCTGAGACGCAAGTTAACAATGCAGACCTGGAGGGTATCTCCAGGTGCAGTAGAGTGGTAATCTGGAACCTCCTGTCTCAGAATACTGCTACCTTCACCCTGCCATAAGAATGCAGCTAGTTGACAGCTGGCTTCAAGACATGCTTCCCTGTGAGAGCTAAGGACAGGGCACAACCCTCCCGCATCCTGCTTGACTGTAGAAGGAGCTGCTAACGTCCTCATGTTAGTGGCAGGGAAAGGTTGTGAGAAAGCATGTGGAATCGTTGTGCCTGAACCCACGTGTATCTGAGTTGAATACAGCGATTTCCAAAGTCCTTCTTCATCAGAGTGTAGCTAGGTTCCCACTCGCATGTCCGAGTGGGTAGCAGGAATCTGCCTCCCATGCATACCCACTTCTGAGAGTTGAGCTTATGGCCTGTAACCCTACCTCCTGCCTGCAGCTACCTTTCGCTTCCAAAAGGCCTAGGCTCGCTGCTTCACCGAAGTGTTGGGAGAGGTAACTGGAATCTCCCGGCACACAAGACTAGTGCCTCCAAGCTCAATCCAGCGATTTCCCAGTAATTCCTGGGGTAGACTGGTGCTACATACTAAGTTCCATATGTGAGAAGGTAGCTGAACGCCTTGTCCAAAATCATCTTACTTCTGAGAGTTGAGCTCACCCTCAGTCCCTCACAGTTCCACACTGCCTGCAGAGTGAGTTTCGCACGTCTTCACCAGAGACGTTTGCCAGAGGCTATGAGACGCAAGTTAACAATGCAGACCTGGAGGGTATCTCCAGGTGCAGTAGAGTGGTAATCTGGAACCTCCTGTCTCAGAATACTGCTACCTTCACCCTGCCATAAGAATGCAGCTAGTTGACAGCTGGCTTCAAGGCATGCTTCCCTGTGAGAGCTAAGGACAGGGCACAACCCTCCCGAATCCTGCTTGACTGTAGAAGGAGCTGCTAACGTCCTCATGTTAGTGGCAGGGAAAGGTTGTGAGAAAAGCATGTGGAATCGTTGTGCCTGAACCCACGTGTATCTGAGTTGAATACAGCGATTTCCAAAGTCCTTCTTCATCAGAGTGTAGCTAGGTTCCCACTCGCATGTCCGAGTGGGTAGCAGACATCTGCCTCCCATGCATACCCACTTCTGAGAGTTGAGCTTATGGCCTGTAACCCTACCTCCTGCCTGCAGCTACCTTTCGCTTCCAAAAGGGCCTAGGCTCGCTGCTTCACCGAAGTGTTGGGAGAGGTAACTGGAATCTGCCGGCACACAAGACTAGTGCCTCCAAGCTCAATCCAGCGATTTCCCAGTAATTCCTGGGGTAGACTGGTGCTACATACTAGTTCCATATGTGAGAAGGTAGCTGAACGCCTTGTCCAAAATCATCTTACTGCTGAGAGTTGAGCTCACCCTCAGTCCCTCACAGTTCCACACTGCCTGCAGAGTGAGTTTCCCACGTCTTCACCAGAGACTTTTGCCAGAGGCCTCTGAGACGCAAGTTAACAATGCAGACCTGGACGGTATCTCCAGGTGCAGTAGAGTGGTAATCTGGGAACCTCCTGTACTCAGAATACTGCTACCTTCACACTGTCATAAGAATGCAGCTAGTTGAGAGCTGGCTTCTAGGCATGCTTCCCCTGTGAGAGCGTGAGGACAGGGCAGAACCCTCCCGCATCCTGCCTGACTGTAGACGTACCTGCTAACCTCCTTAGTTAGTGGCTGGGATAGGTTGTGGGAAAAGCATGTGTAAGCATTGGGCCTGAACTCCCGTGTATCTGAGTTGAATACAGCGATTTCCAACATCCTTCTTCAATAGGAGTGTAGTAGGTTCCAACTCGCATGTCCGAGTGGGTAGCAGACATCTGCCTCCCATGCATACCCACTTCTGAGAGTTGAGCTTATGGCCTGTAACCCTACCTCCTGCCTGCAGCTACCTTTCGCTTCCAAAAGGCCTAGGCTCGCTGGCTTCACCGAAGTGTTGGGAGAGGTAACTGGAATCTGCCCGGCACACAAGACTAGTGCCTCCAAGCTCAATCCAGCGATTTCCCAGTAATTCCTGGGGTAGACTGGTGCTACATACTAAGTTCCATATGTGAGAAGGTAGCTGAACGCCTTGTCCA
The DNA here is from genome assembly GCF_011100685.1 of Canis lupus familiaris. Taxonomy (NCBI): domain Eukaryota; kingdom Metazoa; phylum Chordata; class Mammalia; order Carnivora; family Canidae; genus Canis; species Canis lupus. The sequence goes on from NW_023330244.1 coordinate 4,970, forward strand.
AATCATCTTACTCTGAGAGTTGAGCTCACCCTCAGTCCCTCACAGTTCCACACTGCCTGCAGAGTGAGTTTCGCACGTCTTCACCAGAGACGTTTGCCAGAGGCTATGAGACGCAAGTTAACAATGCAGACCTGGAGGGTATCTCCAGGTGCAGTAGAGTGGTAATCTGGGAACCTCCTGTCTCAGAATACTGCTACTTCACCCTGCCATAAGAATGCAGCTAGTTGACAGCTGGCTTCAAGGCATGCTTCCCTGTGAGAGCTAAGGACAGGGCACAACCCTCCCGCATCCTGCTTGACTGTAGAAGGGAGCTGCTAACGTCCTCATGTTAGTGGCAGGGAAAGGTTGTGAGAAAAGCACTGTGAATCGTTGGGCCTGAACCCACGTGTATCTGAGTTGAATACAGCGATTTCCAAAGTCCCCTTCTTCATCAGAGTTGTAGCTAGGTTCCCACTCGCATGCTCCGAGTGGGTAAGCAGACATCTGCCTCCCATGCATACCCACTTCTGAGAGTTGAGCGTTATGGCCTGTAACCCTACCCTCCTGCCTGCAGCTACCTTTCGCTTCCAAAAGGCCTAGGCTCGCTGCTTCACCGAAGTGTTGGGAGAGGTAACTGGAATCTGCCGGCACACAAGACTAGTGCCTCCAAGCTCAATCCAGCGATTTCCCAGTAATTCCTGGGGTAGACTGGTGCTACATACTAAGTTCCATATGTGAGAAGGTAGCTGAACGCCTTGTCCAAAATCATCTTACTGCTGAGAGTTGAGCTCACCCTCAGTCCCTCACAGTTCCACACTGCCTGCAGAGTGAGTTTCCCACGTCTTCACCAGAGACTTTTGCCAGAGGCCTCTGAGACGCAAGTTAACAATGCAGACCTGGACGGTATCTCCAGGTGCAGTAGAGTGGTAATCTGGGAACCTCCTTACTCAGAATACTGCTACCTTCACACTGTCATAAGAATGCAGCTAGTTGAGAGCTGGCTTCTAGGCATGCTTCCCTGTGAGAGCTGAGGACAGGGCAGAACCCTCCCGCATCCTGCCTGACTGTAGACGTACCTGCTAACCTCCTTATGTTAGTGGCTGGGATAGGGTTGTGGGAAAAGCATGTGTAAGCATTGGGCCTGAACTCCCGTGTATCTGAGTTGAATACAGCGATTTCCAACATCCTTCTTCAAGAGGAGTGTAGCTAGGTTCCAACTCCCATGTCCGAGTGGGTAGCAGACATCTGCCTCCCATGCATACACACTTCTGAGAGTTGAGCTTATGGCCTGTAACCCTACATCCTGCCTGCGCTACCTTCGCTTCCAAAAGGCCTAGGCTCGCTGCTTGACGCAAGCTGTTGGGAGAGGTAACTGGACATCTCCCGGCACACAAGACTAGTGCCTCCAAGCTCAATCAAGCGATTTCCTAGTAATTCCTGGGGTAGACTGGTGCTACATACTAAGTTCCATATGTGAGAAGGTAGCTGAACGCCTTGTCCAAAAATCATCTTTACTTCTGAGAGTTGAGCTCACCCTCAGTCCCTCACAGTTCCACACTGCCTGCAGAGTGAGTTTCGCACGTCTTCACCAGAGACGTTTGCCAGAGGCTTCTGAGACGCAAGTTAACAATGCAGACCTGGAGGGTATCTCCAGGTGCAGTAGAGTGGTAATCTGGGAACCTCCTGTCTCAGAATACTGCTACCTTCACCCTGCCATAAGAATGCAGCTAGTTGACAGCTGGCTTCAAGGCATGCTTCCCTGTGAGAGCTAAGGACAGGGCACAACCCTCCCGCATCCTGCTTGACTGTAGAAGGAGCTGCTAACGTCCTCATGTTAGTGGCAGGGAAAGGTTGTGAGAAAAGCATGTGGAATCGTTGTGCCTGAACCCACGTGTATCTGAGTTGAATACAGCGATTTCCAAAGTCCTTCTTCATCAGAGTGTAGCTAGGTTCCCACTCGCATGTCCGAGTGGGTAGCAGACATCTGCCTCCCATGCATACCCACTTCTGAGAGTTGAGCTTATGGCCTGTAACCCTACCTCCTGCCTGCAGCTACCTTTCGCATTCCAAAAGGCTAGGCTCGCTGCTTTTCACCCGAAGTGTTGGGAGAGGTAACGGAATCTCCGGCACACAAAGACGAGTGCCTCCAAGCTCAATCCAGCGATTTCCCAGTAATTCCTGGGTAGACTGGTGCTACATACTAAGTTCAATATGTGAGAAGGTAGCTGAACGCCCTTGTCCAAAATCATCTACTGCCTGATGAGTTGAGTATTCACCCTCAGGTCCTCACAGTTACAACACTGAGCCTGCAGAGTGATCTTATCGCTATCGCTTCACCAGAGACTGTATGCCAGAGGCTATGAGACCGCAAGTTAACATGCAAGACCTGGAGGGTATCTCCAGGTGCAGTAGAGTGGTAACTCCTTGGAACTCCTCGTCGCAGAATAAGCGACCTTCACCCTGCATAAAGAATGCCAGCTAGTTGACAGCTGGATTCAAAGGTATGACTTCCCTGTGAGAGCTAAGGACAGGGCACAACCCGTCCCGCATCCTGCCTTGACTGTATAAAGGAGCTGCTAACCGTCCTTATGTTAGTGGCATGGGAATAGGTTGTGAGAAAAGCATGTGTAATCAGTTGTGCCTGAACTCCACGTGTATCTGAGTTGAATACAGCGATTTCCAACAGTCCTTCTTCATAGGAGTGTAGCTAGGTTCCCACTCGCATGTCCGAGTGGGTAGCAGACATCTGCCTCCCATGCATACCCACTTCTGAGAGTTGAGCTTATGGCCTGTAACCCTACATCCTGCCTGCAGCTACCTTTCGCTTCCAAAAGGCCTAGGCTCGCTGCTTCACCGAAGTGTTGGGAGAGGTAACTGGAATCTGCCGGCACACAAGACTAGTGCCTCCAAGCTCAATCCAGCGATTTCCCAGTAATTCCTGGGGTAGACTGGTGCTACATACTAAGTTCCATATGTGAGAAGGTAGCTGAACGCCTTGTCCAAAATCATCTTACTTCTGAGAGTTGAGCTCACCCTCAGTCCCTCACAGTTCCACACTGCCTGCAGAGTGAGTTTCGCACGTCTTCACCAGAGACGTTTGCCAGAGGCTACGAGACGCAAGTTAACAATGCAGACCTGGAGGGTATCTCCAGGTGCAGTAGAGTGGTAATCTGGGAACCTCCTGTCTCAGAATACTGTCACCTTCACCCTGCATAAGAATGCAGCTAGTTGACAGCTGGCTTCAAGGCATGCTTCCCTGTGAGAGCTAGGACAGGGCAGCAACCCTCCGCATCCTGCTTGACTGTAGAAGGAGCCTGCTAACGTCCTATGTTAGTGGCATGGATAGGTTGTGGAGAAAAGCATGTGGAATCGTTGTGCCTGAACCCACGTGTATCTGAGTTGAATACAGCGATTTCCAAAGTCCTTCTTCATCAGAGTGTAGCTAGGTTCCCACTCGCATGTCCGAGTGGGTAGCAGACATCTGCCTCCCATGCATACCCACTTCTGAGAGTTGAGCTTATGGCCTGTAACCCTACCTCCTGCCTGCAGCTACCTTTCGCTTCCAAAAGGCCTAGGCTCGCTGCTTCACCGAAGTGTTGGGAGAGGTAACTGGAATCTCCCGGCACACAAGACTAGTGCCTCCAAGCTCAATCCAGCGATTTCCCAGTAATTCCTGGGGTAGACTGGTGCTACATACTAAGTTCCATATGTGAGAAGGTAGCTGAACGCCTTGTCCAAAATCATCTTACTGCTGAGAGTTGAGCTCACCCTCAGTCCCTCACAGTTCCACACTGCCTGCAGAGTGAGTTTCGCACGTCTTCACCAGAGACTTTTGCCAGAGGCCTCTGAGACGCAAGTTAACAATGCAGACCTGGACGGTATCTCCAGGTGCAGTAGAGTGGTAATCTGGGAACCTCCTTACTCAGAATACTGCTACCTTCACACTGTCATAAGAATGCAGCTAGTTGAGAGCTGGCTTCTAGGCATGCTTCCCTGTGAGAGCTGAGGACAGGGCAGAACCCTCCCGCATCCTGCCTGACTGTAGACGTACCTGCTAACCTCCTTATGTTAGTGGCTGGGATAGGTTGTGGGAAAAGCATGTGTAAGCATTGGGCCTGAACTCCCGTGTATCTGAGTTGAATACAGCGATTTCCAACATCCTTCTTCAATAGGAGTGTAGCTAGGTTCCAACTCCCATGTCCGAGTGGGTAGCAGACATCTGCCTCCCATGCATACACACTTCTGAGAGTTGAGCTTATGGCCTGTAACCCTACATCCTGCCTGCCGCTACCTTTCGCTTCCAAAAGGCCTAGGCTCGCTGCTTGACGCAAGTGTTGGGAGAGGTAACTGGAATCTCCCGGCACACAAGACGAGTGCCTCCAAGCTCAATCCAGCGATTTCCTAGTAATTCCTGGGGTAGACTGGTGCTACATACTAAGTTCCATATGTGAGAAGGTAGCTGAACGCCTTGTCCAAAATCATCTTACTTCTGAGAGTTGAGCTCACCCTCAGTCCCTCACAGTTCCACACTGCCTGCAGAGTGAGTTTCGCACGTCTTCACCAGAGACGTTTGCCAGAGGCTTCTGAGACGCAAGTTAACAATGCAGACCTGGAGGGTATCTCCAGGTGCAGTAGAGTGGTAATCTGGGAACCTCCTGTCTCAGAATACTGCTACCTTCACCCTGCCATAAGAATGCAGCTAGTTGACAGCTGGCTTCAAGGCATGCTTCCCTGTGAGAGCTAAGGACAGGGCACAACCCTCCCGCATCCTGCTTGACTGTAGAAGGAGCTGCTAACGTCCTCATGTTAGTGGCAGGGAAAGGTTGTGAGAAAAGCATGTGGAATCGTTGTGCCTGAACCCACGTGTATCTGAGTTGAATACAGCGATTTCCAAAGTCCTTCTTCATCAGAGTGTAGCTAGGTTCCCACTCGCATGTCCGAGTGGGTAGCAGACATCTGCCTCCCATGCATACCCACTTCTGAGAGTTGAGCTTATGGCCTGTAACCCTACCTCCTGCCTGCAGCTACCTTTCGCTTCCAAAAGGCCTAGGCTCGCTGCTTCACCGAAGTGTTGGGAGAGGTAACTGGAATCTCCCGGCACACAAGACTAGTGCCTCCAAGCTCAATCCAGCGATTTCCCAGTAATTCCTGGGGTAGACTGGTGCTACATACTAAGTTCCATATGTGAGAAGGTAGCTGAACGCCTTGTCCAAAATCATCTTACTGCTGAGAGTTGAGCTCACCCTCAGTCCCTCACAGTTCCACACTGCCTGCAGAGTGAGTTTCGCACGTCTTCACCAGAGACGTTTGCCAGAGGCTTCTGAGACGCAAGTTAACAATGCAGACCTGGAGGGTATCTCCAGGTGCAGTAGAGTGGTAATCTGGGAACCTCCTGTACTCAGAATACTGCTACCTTCACACTGTCATAAGAATGCAGCTAGTTGAGAGCTGGCTTCTAGGCATGCTTCCCTGTGAGAGCTGAGGACAGGGCAGAACCCTCCCGCATCCTGCCTGACTGTAGACGTACCTGCTAACCTCCTTATGTTAGTGGCTGGGATAGGTTGTGGGAAAAGCATGTGTAAGCATTGGGCCTGAACTCCCGTGTATCTGAGTTGAATACAGCGATTTCCAACATCCTTCTTCAATAGGAGTGTAGCTAGGTTCCAACTCCCATGTCCGAGTGGGTAGCAGACATCTGCCTCCCATGCATACACACTTCTGAGAGTTGAGCTTATGGCCTGTAACCCTACATCCTGCCTGCCGCTACCTTTCGCTTCCAAAAGGCCTAGGCTCGCTGCTTGACGCAAGTGTTGGGAGAGGTAACTGGAATCTCCCGGCACACAAGACGAGTGCCTCCAAGCTCAATCCAGCGATTTCCCTAGTAATTCCTGGGGTAGACTGGTGCTACATACTAAGTTCCATATGTGAGAAGGTAGCTGAACGCCTTGTCCAAAATCATCTTACTTCTGAGAGTTGAGCTCACCCTCAGTCCCTCACAGTTCCACACTGCCTGCAGAGTGAGTTTCGCACGTCTTCACCAGAGACGTTTGCCAGAGGCTATGAGACGCAAGTTAACAATGCAGACCTGGAGGGTATCTCCAGGTGCAGTAGAGTGGTAATCTGGGAACCTCCTGTCTCAGAATACTGCTACCTTCACCCTGCCATAAGAATGCAGCTAGTTGACAGCTGGCTTCAAGGCATGCTTCCCTGTGAGAGCTAAGGACAGGGCACAACCCTCCCGCATCCTGCTTGACTGTAGAAGGAGCTGCTAACGTCCTCATGTTAGTGGCAGGGAAAGGTTGTGAGAAAAGCATGTGGAATCGTTGTGCCTGAACCCACGTGTATCTGAGTTGAATACAGCGATTTCCAAAGTCCTTCTTCATCAGAGTGTAGCTAGGTTCCCACTCGCATGTCCGAGTGGGTAGCAGACATCTGCCTCCCATGCATACCCACTTCTGAGAGTTGAGCTTATGGCCTGTAACCCTACCTCCTGCCTGCAGCTACCTTTCGCTTCCAAAAGGCCTAGGCTCGCTGCTTCACCGAAGTGTTGGGAGAGGTAACTGGAATCTCCCGGCACACAAGACTAGTGCCTCCAAGCTCAATCCAGCGATTTCCCAGTAATTCCTGGGGTAGACTGGTGCTACATACTAAGTTCCATATGTGAGAAGGTAGCTGAACGCCTTGTCCAAAATCATCTTACTGCTGAGAGTTGAGCTCACCCTCAGTCCCTCACAGTTCCACACTGCCTGCAGAGTGAGTTTCGCACGTCTTCACCAGAGACGTTTGCCAGAGGCTCTGAGACGCAAGTTAACAATGCAGACCTGGACGGGTATCTCCAGGTGCAGTAGAGTGGTAATCTGGGAACCTCCTGTACTCAGAATACTGCTACCTTCACACTGTCATAAGAATGCAGCTAGTTGAGAGCTGGCTTCTAGGCATGCTTCCCTGTGAGAGCTGAGGACAGGGCAGAACCCTCCCGCATCCTGCCTGACTGTAGACGTACCTGCTAACCTCCTCATGTTAGTGGCTGGGATAGGTTGTGGAGAAAAGCATGTGGAAGCAGTTGTGCCTGAACTCCACGTGTATCTGAGTTGAATACAGCGATTTCCAAAGTCCTTCTTCAATAGGAGTGTAGCTAGGTTCCAACTCGCCATGTCCGAGTGGGTAGCAGACATCTGCCTCCCATGCATACACACTTCTGAGAGTTGAGCTTATGGCCTGTAACCCTACCTCCTGCCTGCAGCTACCTTTCGCTTCCAAAAGGCCTAGGCTCGCTGCTTGCACCGAAGTGTTGGGAGAGGTAACTGGAATCTCCGGCACACAAGACTAGTGCCTCCAAGCTCAATCCAGCGATTTCCCAGTAATTCCTGGGGTAGACTGGTGCTACATACTAAGTTCCATATGTGAGAAGGTAGCTGAACGCCTTGTCCAAAATCATCTTACTTCTGAGAGTTGAGCTCACCCTCAGTCCCTCACAGTTCCACACTGCCTGCAGAGTGAGTTTCGCACGTCTTCACCAGAGACGTTTGCCAGAGGCTTCTGAGACGCAAGTTAACAATGCAGACCTGGAGGGTATCTCCAGGTGCAGTAGAGTGGTAATCTGGGAACCTCCTGTCTCAGAATACTGCTACCTTCACCCTGCCATAAGAATGCAGCTAGTTGACAGCTGGCTTCAAGGCATGCTTCCCTGTGAGAGCTAAGGACAGGGCACAACCCTCCCGCATCCTGCTTGACTGTAGAAGGAGCTGCTAACGTCCTCATGTTAGTGGCAGGGAAAGGTTGTGAGAAAAGCATGTGGAATCGTTGTGCCTGAACCCACGTGTATCTGAGTTGAATACAGCGATTTCCAAAGTCCTTCTTCATCAGAGTGTAGCTAGGTTCCCACTCGCATGTCCGAGTGGGTAGCAGACATCTGCCTCCCATGCATACCCACTTCTGAGAGTTGAGCTTATGGCCTGTAACCCTACCTCCTGCCTGCAGCTACCTTTCGCTTCCAAAAGGCCTAGGCTCGCTGCTTCACCGAAGTGTTGGGAGAGGTAACTGGAATCTCCGGCACACAAGACTAGTGCCTCCAAGCTCAATCCAGCGATTTCCCAGTAATTCCTGGGGTAGACTGGTGCTACATACTAAGTTCCATATGTGAGAAGGTAGCTGAACGCCTTGTCCAAAATCATCTTACTTCTGAGAGTTGAGCTCACCCTCAGTCCCTCACAGTTCCACACTGCCTGCAGAGTGAGTTTCCCACGTCTTCACCAGAGACGTTTTGCCAGAGGCCTCTGAGACGCAAGTTAACAATGCAGACCTGGACGGTATCTCAGGTGCAGTAGAGGGTAATCTGGGAACCTCCTTACTCAGAATACTGCTACCTTCACACTGTCATAAGGAATGCAGCTAGTTGAGAGCTGGCTTCTAGGCATGCTTCCCTGTGAGAGCTGAGGACAGGGCAGAACCCTCCCGCATCCTGCCTGACTGTAACGTACCTGCAAACCTCCTTATGTTAGTGGCTGGGAATAGGTTGTGGGAAAAGCATGTGTAAGCATTGGGCCTGAACTCCCGTGTATCTGAGTTGAATACAGCGATTTCCAACATCCTTCTTCAATAGAGTGTAGCTAGGTTCCCAACTCCCATGTCCGAGTGGGTAGCAGACATCTGCCTCCCATGCATACACACTTCTGAGAGTTGAGCTTCATGGCCTGTAACCCTACATCCTGCCTGCCGCTACCTTTCGCTTCCAAAAGGCCTAGGCCTCGCTGCTTGACGCAAGTGTTGGGAGAGGTAACTGGAATCTCCCGGCACACAAGACGAGTGCCTCCAAGCTCAATCAAGCGATTTCCTAGTAATTCCTGGGGTAGACTGGTGCTACATACTAAGTTCCATACGTGAGTAAGGTAGCTGAACGCCTTGTCCAAAATCATCTTACTTCTGAGAGTTGAGCTCACCCTCAGTCCCTCACAGTTCCACACTGCCTGCAGAGTGAGTTTCGCACGTCTTCACCAGAGACGTTTGCCAGAGGCTTCTGAGACGCAAGTTAACAATGCAGACCTGGAGGGTATCTCCAGGTGCAGTAGAGTGGTAATCTGGGAACCTCCTGTCTCAGAATACTGCTACCTTCACCCTGCCATAAGAATGCAGCTAGTTGACAGCTGGCTTCAAGGCATGCTTCCCTGTGAGAGCTAAGGACAGGGCACAACCCTCCCGCATCCTGCTTGACTGTAGAAGGAGCTGCTAACGTCCTCATGTTAGTGGCAGGGAAAGGTTGTGAGAAAAGCATGTGGAATCGTTGTGCCTGAACCCACGTGTATCTGAGTTGAATACAGCGATTTCCAAAGTCCTTCTTCATCAGAGTGTAGCTAGGTTCCCACTCGCATGTCCGAGTGGGTAGCAGACATCTGCCTCCCATGCATACCCACTTCTGAGAGTTGAGCTTATGGCCTGTAACCCTACCTCCTGCCTGCAGCTACCTTTCGCTTCCAAAAGGCCTAGGCTCGCTGCTTCACCGAAGTGTTGGGAGAGGTAACTGGAATCTGCCGGCACACAAGACTAGTGCCTCCAAGCTCAATCCAGCGATTTCCCAGTAATTCCTGGGGTAGACTGGTGCTACATACTAAGTTCCATATGTGAGAAGGTAGCTGAACGCCTTGTCCAAAAATCATCTTACTTCTGAGAGTTGAGCTCACCCTCAGTCCCTCACAGTTCCACACTGCCTGCAGAGTGAGTTTCCCACGTCTTCACCAGAGACGTTTGCCAGAGGCTTCTGAGACGCAAGTTAACAATGCAGACCTGGACGGTATCTCCAGGTGCAGTAGAGTGGTAATCTGGGAACCTCCTGTCTCAGAATACTGCTACCTTCACACTGTCATAAGAATGCAGCTAGTTGAGAGCTGGCTTCTAGGCATGCTTCCCTGTGAGAGCTGAGGACAGGGCAGAACCCTCCCGCATCCTGCTGACTGTAGACGTAGCCTGCTAACCGTCCTCATGTTAGTGGCAGGGATAGGGTTGTGAGAAAAGCATGTGTAGACATTGTGGCCTGAACTCCCGTGTATCTGAGTTGAATACAGCGATTTCCAACATCCTTCTTCAATAGAGTGTAGCTAGGTTCCACTCCCATGTCCGAGTGGGTAGCAGACATCTGCCTCCCATGCATACACACTTCTGAGAGTTGAGCTTATGGCCTGTAACCCTACATCCTGCCTGCAGCTACCTTTCGCTTCCAAAAGGCCTAGGCTCGCTGCTTGACCGCAAGTGTTGGGAGAGGTAACTGGAATCTGCCCGGCACACAAGGACTAGTGCCTCCAAGCTCAATCAAGCGATTTCCTAGTAATTCCTGGGGTAGACTGGTGCTACATACTAAGTTCCATATGTGAGAAGGTAGCTGAACGCCTTGTCCAAAATCATCTTACTTCTGAGAGTTGAGCTCACCCTCAGTCCCTCACAGTTCCACACTGCCTGCAGAGTGAGTTTCGCACGTCTTCACCAGAGACTTTTGCCAGAGGCTTCTGAGACGCAAGTTAACAATGCAGACCTGGAGCGGTATCTCCAGGTGCAGTAGAGTGGTAATCTGGGAACCTCCTGTCTCAGAATACTGCTACCTTCACCTGCCATAAGAATGCAGCTAGTTGAGCAGCTGGCTTCAAGGCATGCATTCCCTGTGAGAGCGTAAGGACAGGGCACAACCCTCCCGCATCCTGCTTGACTGTAGAAGGAGCTGCTAACGTCCTCATGTTAGTGGCAGGGAAAGGTTGTGAGAAAAGCATGTGGAATCGTTGTGCCTGAACCCACGTGTATCTGAGTTGAATACAGCGATTTCCAAAGTCCTTCTTCATCAGAGTGTAGCTAGGTTCCCACTCGCATGTCCGAGTGGGTAGCAGACATCTGCCTCCCATGCATACCCACTTCTGAGAGTTGAGCTTATGGCCTGTAACCCTACCTCCTGCCTGCAGCTACCTTTCGCTTCCAAAAGGCCTAGGCTCGCTGCTTCACCGAAGTGTTGGGAGAGGTAACTGAATCTGCCGGCACACAAGACTAGTGCCTCCAAGCTCAATCCAGCGATTTCCCAGTAATTCCTGGGGTAGACTGGTGCTACATACTAAGTTCCATATGTGAGAAGGTAGCTGAACGCCTTGTCCAAAATCATCTTACTTCTGAGAGTTGAGCTCACCCTCAGTCCCTCACAGTTCCACACTGCCTTCAGAGTGAGTTTCGCACGTCTTCACCAGAGACGTTTGCCAGAGGCTTCTGAGACGCAAGTTAACAATGCAGACCTGGAGGGTATCTCCAGGTGCAGTAGAGTGGTAATCTTGGAACCTCCTGTACTCAGAATACTGCTACCTTACACTGCCATAAGAATGCAGCTAGTTGAGAGCTGGCTTCTAGGCATGCTTCCCTGTGAGAGCTGAGGACAGGGCAGAAACCCTCCCGCATGCCTGCCCTGACGTGAGACGTACCTGCTAACCCCTCCTTATTGTTAGTGGCTGGTGATAGGTTGTGGGGAAAAAGCATGTGTAAAGCATTGGGGCCTGTGAACTCCCGTGTATCTGAGTTGAATACAGGCCGATTTCCAACCATCCTTCTTCAATAGGAGTGTAGCTAGTTTCCACCTCCCATGTCCGAGTGGGGGTAGCAGGACATTCTGCCTCCCATGCATACACACTTCCTGAGAGTTGAGCTCATGGCCTGTAACCCTACATCTTGCACTGCCGCTACCTTTCGCTTCCTAACAAGGCCTAGGCTCCCTTGCTTTGACGCAGTGTTGGGAGAGGTAACTGGAATCGCGACCCGGCACACAAGACGGAGTGCCGTCCAAGCTCAATCAAGCGATTTCCTAGTAATTTCCTGGGGTAGGACTGGTGCTACCATACTAAGTTCCATGACGTGAGTAGGTAAGTTGAAACGCCTTGTCCAAAAAACATCTTACTTCTGAGAGGTTGAGCTCACCCTCCAGTCCCTCACAGTTCCACCTCTGTCCTGCAGAGTGGAGTTTCGCCACGTCTTTCAACAGAGACGTTTGCCAGAGGGCTTTCCTGAGACGCAAGTTAACCATGCGAGACCTGGAGGGTATCTTCCAGTGTGTCAGTAGAGTGGTAATCTGGGAACCTCCTGTCTCAGAATACTGCTACCTTCACCTGCCATAAGAATGCAGCTAGTTGACAGCTGGCTTCAGGCATGCTTCCCTGTGAGAGCTAAGGACAGGGCACAACCCTCCCGCATCCTGCTTGACTGTAGAAGGAGCTGCTAACGTCCTCATGTTAGTGGGCAGGGAAAGGTTGTGAGAAAAGCATGTGGAATCGTTGTGCCTGAACCCACGTGTATCTGAGTTGAATACAGCGATTTCCAAAGTCCTTCTTCATCAGAGTGTAGCTAGGTTCCCACTCGCATGTACGAGTGGGTAGCAGACATCTGCCTCCCATGCATACCCAACTTCTGAGAGTTGAGCTTATGGCCTGTAACCCTACCTCCTGCCTGCAGCTACCTTTCGCTTCCAAAAGGCCTAGGCTCGCTGCTTACACCGAAGTGTTGGGGAGAGGTAACTGGAATCTCCCGGCACACAAGACTAGTGCCTCCAAGCTCAATCCAGCGATTTCCCATTAATTCCTGGGGTACACTGGTGCTACATACTAAGTTCCATATGTGAGAAGGTAGCTGAACGCCTTGTCCAAAATCATCTTACTTGAGAGTTGAGCTCACCCTCAGTCCCTCACAGTTCCACACTGCCTGCAGAGTGAGTTTCCCGTCTTCACCAGAGACTTTTGCCAGAGGCCTCTGAGACGCAAGTTAACAATGCAGACCTGGAGGGTATCTCCAGGTGCAGTAGAGTGGTAATCTGGGAACCTCCTTACTCAGAATACTGCTACCTTCACACTGTCATAAGAATGCAGCTAGTTGAGAGCTGGCTTCTAGGCATGCTTCCCTGTGAGAGCTGAGGACAGGGCAGAACCCTCCCGCATCCTGCCTGACTGTAGACGTGCTAACCTCCTATGTTAGTGGCTGGGATAGGTTGTGGGAAAAGCATGTGTAAGCATTGGGCCTGAACTCCCTGTATCTGAGTTGAATACAGCGATTTCCATCCTTCTTCAATAGGAGTGTAGCTAGGTTCCAACTCCCATGTCCGAGTGGGTAGCAGACATCTGCCTCCCATGCATACACTTCTGAGAGTTGAGCTTATGGCCTGTAACCCTACCTCCTGCCTGCCTACCTTTCGCTTCCAAAAGGCCTAGGCTCGCTGCTTGACGCAAGTGTTGGGAGAGGTAACTGGAATCTCCCGGCACACAAGAGAGTGCCCTCCAAGCTCAATCAAGCGATTTCCTAGAATTCCTGGGGTAGACTGGTGCTAACATACTAAGTTCCATACGTGAGTAGGTAGTTGAACCGCCTGTCCAAAAACATCTACTTCTGAGAGTTGAGCTCACCTCAGTCCCTCACAGTTCCACACTGCCTGCAGAGTGAGTTTCGCAGTCTTCACCAGAGACGTTTGCCAGAGGCTTCTGAGACGCAAGTTAACAATGCAGACCTGGAGGGTATCTCCAGGTGCAGTAGAGTGGTAATCTGGGAACCTCCTGTCTCAGAATACTGCTACCTTCACCCTGCCATAAGAATGCAGCTAGTTGACAGCTGGCTTCAGGCATGCTTCCCTGTGAGAGCTAAGGACAGGGCACAACCCTCCCGCATCCTGCTTGACTGTAGAAGGAGCTGCTAACGTCCTCATGTTAGTGGCAGGGAAAGGTTGTGAGAAAAGCATGTGGAAGTTGTGCCTGAACCCGTGTATCTGAGTTGAATACAGCGATTTCCAAAGTCCTTCTTCATCAGAGTGTAGCTAGGTTCCCACTCGCATGTCCGAGTGGGTAGCAGACATCTGCCTCCCATGCATACCACTTCTGAGAGTTGAGCTTATGGCCTGTAACCCTACCTCCTGCCTGCAGCTACCTTTCGCTTCCAAAAGGCCTAGGCTCGCTGCTTACGAAGTGTTGGGAGAGGTAACTGGAATCTCCCGGCACACAAGACTAGTGCCTCCAAGCTCAATCCAGCGATTTCCCAGTAATTCCTGGGGTAGACTGGTGCTACATACTAAGTTCCATATGTGAGAAGGTAGCTGAACGCCTTGTCCAAAATCATCTTACTTCTGAGAGTTGAGCTCACCCTCAGTCCCTCACAGTTCCACACTGCCTGCAGAGTGAGTTTCCACGTCTTCACCAGAGACTTTTGCCAGAGGCTCTGAGACGCAAGTTAACAATGCAGACCTGGAGGGTATCTCCAGGTGCAGTAGAGTGGTAATCTGGGAACCTCCTGTCTCAGAATACTGCTACCTTCACACTGTCATAAGAATGCAGCTAGTTGAGAGCTGGCTTCTAGGCATGCTTCCCTGTGAGAGCTGAGGACAGGGCAGAACCCTCCCGCATCCTGCCTGACTGTAGACGTACCTGCTAACCTCCTTATGTTAGTGGCTGGGATAGGTTGTGGGAAAAGCATGTGTAAGCATTGGGCCTGAACTCCGTGTATCTGAGTTGAATACAGCGATTTCCAATCCTTCTTCAATAGGAGTGTAGCTAGGTTCCAACTCCCATGTCCGAGTGGGTAGCAGACATCTGCCTCCCATGCATACACACTTCTGAGAGTTGAGCTTATGGCCTGTAACCCTACATCCCCTGCTGCTACCTTTCGCTTCCAAAAGGCCTAGGCTCGCTGCTTGACGCAAGTGTTGGGAGAGGTAACTGGAATCTCCCGGCACACAAGAGTGCCTCCAAGCTCAATCCGCGATTTCCTAGTAATTCCTGGGGTAGACTGGTGCTACATACTAAGTTCCATATGTGAGAAGGTAGCTGAACGCCTTGTCCAAAATCATCTTACTTCTGAGAGTTGAGCTCACCCTCAGTCCCTCACAGTTCCACACTGCCTGCAGAGTGAGTTTCGCACGTCTTCACCAGAGACGTTTGCCAGAGGCTTGAGACGCAAGTTAACAATGCAGACCTGGAGGGTATCTCCAGGTGCAGTAGAGTGGTAATCTGGGAACCTCCTGTCTCAGAATACTGCTACCTTCACCCTGCCATAAGAATGCAGCTAGTTGACAGCTGGCTTCAAGGCATGCTTCCCTGTGAGAGCTAAGGACAGGGCACAACCCTCCCGCATCCTGCTTGACTGTAGAAGGACTGCTAACGTCCTCATGTTAGTGGCAGGGAAAGGTTGTGAGAAAAGCATGTGGAATCGTTGTGCCTGAACCCACGTGTATCTGAGTTGAATACAGCGATTTCCAAAGTCCTTCTTCATCAGAGTGTAGCTAGGTTCCCACTCGCATGTCCGAGTGGGTAGCAGACATCTGCCTCCCATGCATACCCACTTCTGAGAGTTGAGCTTATGGCCTGTAACCCTACCTCCTGCCTGCAGCTACCTTTCGCTTCCAAAAGGCCTAGGCTCGCTGCTTCACCGAAGTGTTGGGAGAGGTAACTGGAATCTCCCGGCACACAAGACTAGTGCCTCCAAGCTCAATCCAGCGATTTCCCAGTAATTCCTGGGGTAGACTGGTGCTACATACTAAGTTCCATATGTGAGAAGGTAGCTGAACGCCTTGTCCAAAATCATCTTACTGCTGAGAGTTGAGCTCACCCTCAGTCCCTCACAGTTCCACACTGCCTGCAGAGTGAGTTTCCACGTCTTCACCAGAGACTTTGCCAGAGGCTCTGAGACGCAAGTTAACAATGCAGACCTGGAGGGTATCTCCAGGTGCAGTAGAGTGGTAATCTGGGAACCTCCTTACTCAGAATACTGCTACCTTCACACTGTCATAAGAATGCAGCTAGTTGAGAGCTGGCTTCTAGGCATGCTTCCCTGTGAGAGCTGAGGACAGGGCAGAACCCTCCCGCATCCTGCCTGACTGTAGACGTGCTAACCTCCTTATGTTAGTGGCTGGGATAGGTTGTGGGAAAAGCATGTGTAAGCATTGGGCCTGAACTCCCGTGTATCTGAGTTGAATACAGCGATTTCCAATCCTTCTTCAATAGGAGTGTAGCTAGGTTCCAACTCCCATGTCCGAGTGGGTAGCAGACATCTGCCTCCCATGCATACACACTTCTGAGAGTTGAGCTTATGGCCTGTAACCCTCCTGCCTGCTGCTACCTTTCGCTTCCAAAAGGCCTAGGCTCGCTGCTTGACGCAAGTGTTGGGAGAGGTAACTGGAATCTCCCGGCACACAAGACGAGTGCCTCCAAGCTCAATCGAGCGATTTCCTAGTAATTCCTGGGTAGACTGGTGCTACATACTAAGTTCCATACGTGAGAAGGTAGCTGAACGCCTTGTCCAAAACATCTTACTTCTGAGAGTTGAGCTCACCCTCAGTCCCTCACAGTTCCACACTGCCTGCAGAGTGAGTTTCGCACGTCTTCACCAGAGACGTTTGCCAGAGGCTTCTGAGACGCAAGTTAACAATGCAGACCTGGAGGGTATCTCCAGGTGCAGTAGAGTGGTAA
>NW_023330245.1:0-21354 GCF_011100685.1 Canis lupus familiaris
TTACAAAAGGGCAAGTACTGTATAGTTCCACTTATGTGAACTATGTAAAACAGTTAAAATATAGAGACAAAGCGTAGAATGGTGGTTGCCGGGAGCTGGGGGTGGGCAACAAGGGAAGGTAGCGCTTAACAGCCACAGAGTTTCTGTGTAGAGTGATGAGAAGGTTTTGGAAATAGAGAGTGGTGACGTTTGCACGACATTCTGAATATACCTAATGCCATTACATTGTACGTTAACATGGTAAAAATGGCAAATTTATACATGTATCTTACCTTAAAGAAAAACTGAAAAATAAAAGCCAACTACATGTACATTATGAAACATTGTACTCCTTACAGCTAAAAGAGAAATCACACCACTGCCATTAAGATTATACAATGAGTCTCAAAATGAAAGACAAAAACTACATAATGAATGAAAATTATTGGCAGAATTCCTGTATGAGAGGACTGTTGCACATACAAAGTTCTGTACAATGCCATGAGACACAACATATTCAGCAACTTGTTTACATGGCATTTCTGTAAAGACTAAGATAATAATCACAATAAGATGATATATTAAACCTTTTTAAATGAAGTTTATTTTTATCTATTTTTAATTCTTTTTCCCTTATTTTTTGTATATTTGTTATTGGGCTTCGATTGGCCAACATATACTACAACACCCGATGCTCATCCCGTCAAGTGCCCCCCTCAGTGCCAGTCACCCTGTCACCCCAACCCCGGCCGACCTCCCCTTCCACCACCCCTTGTTCGTTTCCCAGAGTTAGGTGTCTCTTATGTGCTGTCACCCTCACTGATATTTCCCACTCATTTTCTTTCCTGTCCCCTTGAATCCCTTTCACTAGTTTTTATATTCCCCGAATGAATGAGACCATATGATGTTTGTCCCTCTCCGACTGACTTACTTCACTCAGAATAATATATTAAATCTAACAGACGACAGGGTAACAAATAGAGAATTTGCTTCTGTATCTCCCTCTAGATCTGGTCTAGTCTGATTCACCTGCTTCTTTTGTGTATAAATTTCTGTCACCAATTAACAGTATTTATTGAATACATACAGTACAGTACAGTCACTGCAGGAAAGTCTACTGCTATTACCCACTGTAATAAATAAAGCCATTCATTTGAAAAACTCAACAAAAGGAGAAATGACGGTTGGGCTTTTTGTAATAGCAAGAGTACGCAATGTAGCAGAGTCACTGGCTAACATGTAGTAAGTATGCTAGCAGATATTTACCTTACAAGAAAACTATTAATAGAACAGAAGTGAAAGCCCACCTCTAAGAGCTACTGTGAGAAATGCCACTAAGTGATTTTCCTGTTTAAAAATGAAAAATCCAGGGCAGCCCGGGTGGCTCTGCAGTTTAGCGCCAGCTTCAGTCCAGGGCCTGATCCTGGGGACCGGGGATCGAGTCCGACATCTGGCTCCCTGCTTGGAGTCTGCTTCACCCTCTGCCTGTGTCTCTGCCTCTCTCTCGCTCTGTGTGTCTCTCATGAATAAATAAAATCTTAAAAATTAAATAAAAATTAAAAAAAATGAAAACCCATTATTACATGAAGACGACTTTTTGCTTCATTCATAAATACTTGAGGAGCAGTAACAAGGACAAGAACAAGTGTCCTGGTTTAATTTAAGAATGAAGCTCTATGTACTGATCTCCCCCCAACAAAAGTTGTATCCAAATGCCAAATCACACGCTGCTTTCTGTTCACACAGAACAGCTTGCGGTCAGCCACATACCTAATGAGCTTGATTTGCTATGGAAGAGAACTGTAAAAATAAAAACATGATCCATTCAAAACTCCAGAGTATACCTCATTTTGGAAGCCATTTGAAGAAAAAAGAGCAAGTTGAAGATGCTGATTTTCCATGATGAAATACACTCAATATCAAAAGGGAAAAATAATTCATGTTTTAAATGAAATATGAAAACAAAACATTTGTAGGACATTGGCAAGGCCAATAAAGTCCATTCTAGTTACTTCAAAGGGCTTCTGCAAGTGGCAATATTGCAGTGATATAGTCAAAACCTTTCTTCTTTCGAATCTACTGCTTTAAGAATGGAACTTCATGCTTTTGATGTTGGAAATAAAGGTTAACCAGGTTTCTTAAGATGAGCCTATGGTATAAACAATTTGAATGTTGGCCAAACATTTTTTTTTTTTAATAAATTTATTTTTATTGGTGCTCAATTTGCCACCATACAGAATAACACTCAGTGCTCATCCCATCAAGTAAGTGCCCCCATCAGTGCCCGCCACCCAGTTACCCCCACCTGCCACCCACCTCCCCTTCAACTACCCCTAGTTCGTTTCCCAGAGTTAGGAGTCTGTCATGTTCTGTCTCCCTTTCTGATATTTCCCACTCATTTTTTCTTTCCCCTTTAATCCCTTTCATTATTTTTTATATTCCCCAAATGAATGAGACCATAAAATGTTTGTCCTTCTCCGATGGACTTATTTCACACAGCATAATACCCTCCAGGTCCATCCACGTCGAAACAAATGATGGGTATTGGTCATTTCTAATGGCTGAGTAATATTCCATTGTATACATAAACCACATCTTCTTTACCCATTCATCTTTCGATGGACACCGAGGCTCCTTCCACAGTTTAGCTATTGTGGACACCGCTGCTAGAAACATCGAGGTGCAAGTGTCCTGGTTTCATTGCATTTGTATCTTTGGGATAAATCCCTAGCAGTGCAATTGCTGGGTCCTAGGGCAGGTCTATTTTTAACTCTTTGAGGAACCTCCACACAGTTTTCCAGGTGGCTGCACCATTGCACATTCCTACCAACAGTGCAAGAGGGTTCCCTTTTCTCCATCCTCTCCAACTTTTGTGGTTTCCTGCCTTGTTAATCTTCCCCATTCTCACTGGTGTGAGGTGGTATCTCATTGTGGTTTTGATTTGTATTTCTCTGATGGCCAGTGATGCGGAGCATTTTCTCATGCTTCTTGGCCATGTCTGTGTCTTCCTCTGTGAGATTTCTGTTCATGTCTTTTGCCCGTATCTTGATTGGATTGTTTGTTTCTTTGCTGTTGAGTTTAAGAAGTTCTTTACAGATCTTGGATACTAGGCCTTTAACTGAGAAGTCATTTGCCAATATCTTCTCCCATTCTGTAGTTGTCTTTTAGTTTTGTTGACTGTATCTTTTGCTGTGCAAAAGCTTCTTACCTTGATGAAGTCCCCATAGTTCATTTTTGCTTTTGTTTCTCTTGCCTTCATGGATGTATCTTGCAAGAAGTTACTGTGGCCAAGTTCGAAAAGGGAGTTGCCTATGTTTTCCTCTAGGATTTTGATGGATTCTTGTTTCACATTTAGATCTTTCATCATTTTATCTTTGTATATGGTGCAAGAGAGTGGTCTAGTTTCATTCTTCTGCATGTGGATGTCCAATTTTCCAGCACCATTTACTGAAGACTGTCTTTTTTCCAGTGGATAGTCTTTCCTCCTTTGTCAAATATTAGTTGACCATAAAGTTGAGGGTCCACTTCTGGATTCTCATTTCTGTTCCATTGATCTATGTGTCTGTTTTTGTGCCAGTACCACACTGTCTTGATGACCACGGCTTTGTAGTACAACCTGAAATCTGGCATTGTGATGCCCATGGCTATGGTTTTCTTTTTTAAGATTCCCCTGGCTATTTGGGGTTTTTTCAGATTCCACACAAATCTTTTTTTTTTTTTTTAATTTTTTATTTATTATTTATGATAGTCAGAGAGAGAGAGAGAGAGGCGGAGACACAGGCAGAGGGAGGAGCAGGCTCCATGCCTCGGGAGCCCGATGTGGGATTCGATCCCGGGTCTCCAGGATCGCGCCCTGGGCCAAAGATAGGCGCCAAACCGCTGCGCCACCCAGGGATCCCCCACACAAATCTTATAATAATTTGTTCCAACTCTCTGAAGAAGTCCATGGCATTTTGATAGGGATTGTATTAAACGTGTAAATTGGGATCCCTGGGTGGCGCAGCGGTTTAGCACCTGCCTTTGGCCCAGGGCGTGATCCTGGAGACCCGGGATCGGGCTCCCGGTGCATGGAGCCTGCTTCTCCCTCTGCCTGTGTCTTTGCCTCTCTCTCTCTCTCTGTGACTATCATAAGTAAATAAAAATTAAAAATAAATAAAAATAAACGTGTAAATTGCCTTGGGTGATCACTGACATTTTCACAATATTAATTCTTCCAATCCTTGAGCATGGAGTATTTTTCCATCACTTTGTGTCTTCCTCACTTTCTTTCAGAAGTGTTCTGTAGTTTTTAGGGTATACATCCTTTACCTATTTGGTTAGGTTTATTCCTAGGCATCTTATGCTTTTGGGTGCAATTGTAAAAGGGATTGACTCCGTAATTTCTCTTTCTTCAGTCTCATTGTTAGTGTACAGAAATGCCACTGAATTCTGGGCATTGATTTTGTATCCTGCCACACTTGGGCCGAACATTTTTAAAAGAAGTAAACAGAACTTATTTAAAAGAAAAAAAGTTATGTATGTATTGAAGTCTTTAAAAGAGCCAGAGGAAAAAAACATGCTTTGAAAGATTACTTCAAATCAGAGATCCTGACAGCTGACCTCTAACTAGAAATTTTAGGAATAATCATTTCATCATCTTTCACTATACTGAAATATAAATAGATAGATGATAGATAGATAGATAGATAGATAGATAGATAGATAGATACACAGATAGATAACAAGAGCCTACCTAGCATTCTTTGCTTACTAAAAATGCCATTCAAGAAGACGCAGGTGGCCTGGGTCGAGGTCCTGGGATCAAGTCCCTTGTTGGGCTCCCTGCTTGGAGCCTGCTTCTCCCTCTGCCTGTGTGTCTGCCTCTCTCACGACTAAATAAATAAAATCTAAAAAAAAAAAAAAAAGAACACAGGCAAACAGGGAGATCATTCAAGATAGTCACATAAAAACTTCTGAAATCCTTTCCCTCAACAGACACAATATATCTACAGCTACATATAAAACAATTATCTCTGAGCAGGACAGCTACTCCACAACGAAGAATTAAACAGACAGGGAGGAGAGACAGATGTAGTTGTATTTTTGCCGAAAACCTCACCTCCCCCCATGCAACGACCTATGGAGGAGGGGTTGCACAAATACAGAACCCCTCCCTGAGGGAGGGAATCTGTACTACACATCAGGCACCATGACCCATGGGAGATGCACCAGACAGACAGCCCCCAAAGCACCTGGCTTTGGAAACCAGTGGAGCTTCCGTCCAGGAGACTCCTAGGGCTGTACTGAGTGCAGGCTCTGCTTTTACAGGGCTCACAATCAGACTCATTTGCCTCAGGACCCAGTACAAAAGCACCAGTTTGAAAGGAGCCTAGACCAGATGTGAAGGGGTTCCATTTGCTAATCTTAAAGCATCTACCAGAAGGGCAAAAGCCCACTCAGATTCCCTCCAAAGACAAAAGATACCGGAGGGTGCCATATTTACGCTTTCTCTACCTTGCTACTGCCAATGCTGGCAGGAGCTATTTTTGCATTCCCATAACCTTCTAGTACCTCCTTCCCCCTCCATACTGCTGCCACGGCCCTGCCAGAAGCAGGAGGCCAGTGCCCTGACCTCTAGTTACACTCCCACTGCCAGAGGCCTCCAAGCCAGCAGGTACATGCAACCCACACAGGGGATGCCTACTGAATATGAGACTCTGGGGCCAGGGTGGATTGTGTTTGTGAGCCCCACAGGTCTAGAATAATTGGGGAAACAGTATGAGAGACAACCAAACACTGAAGCAAGGCTACTATAAACAAAAATGTTCACCCACACACAGCCACACCTTCAGGACTAGAAGAGATAGCTGTTTCACCTAACACAAAGACATACATACATACAAAGTCAGGCAACATGAGGAAACAGATAAACATGTTCCCAATGAAAGACCAGGATTAAACCCCAGAAAAACTCAACAAAGTGGGTATAGACCAAATGTACCTCAAAATGTAAGGCCACGTATGACCAGTGCACAGCTAGCATCATGCTCAACAGGGAAAAGCTTCCTGCTTAACATCAGGAACAAGGCGAGGATGCTAACACAGTATTGGAAGTCTTGGCCACAGCAGCTAGGAAGGAAAAAGAAAGAAATTGGAACCAAATTGTAAAGGAAGAAGTAAAACCATCACTATTTGTAGATGATACAATTTTATACACAGAAAACCCTAACGACTCTGTGGAAAAAAAAGACTGTTAGAACATTAGTTCTAACCTTATTTCTAAATAAATTCAGTAAAGTTGCAGGTACAAAACTGATATACACAATTCTGTCACACTTGTGTACACCAACAACAAACTATCAGGAAGAGAGACTAAGAAAACAAATCCCATTTAAAATTGCATGAAAAAATACCCAAGAATAAATTTAACCAAGGAGGTGAATGATCTATACTCTGAAAACTATAGGACACTGAGGAGAGACAATGACACTAATAAGTGGAAAGATATTCCATGCTCATGAAGAATATTGCAAAAATGTCCATACTGACCAGAGCAATCTACAGAGTCAAGGCAATCTCTATTGAAATTCTAGTGGCATTTTTCACAGAAATACAACAATCGTAAGATTTGTATAGAACCACAAAAGATCCCAAGCAGCCAAAGCAAATCTTGAGAAAGGACAAGTCTGAGACATTACACTCCTTGAATTCAAGCTGTAGTATCTAACAACTAAAGTAATCAAAATGTATGGTATTGGCATAAAAACACACACACAGATTCGTGGGACAGAAAAGAGAGCCCCGAAATAAACCCAGCATATAAGGCCAATTACTTTACAAGAAAAGAGGCAAGAATATACAATGGAGAAAGACAATCTCTTCAATAAATGGTGCTGGGAAACCTAGACACCTACATATAAAAGACTGAAACTGGGCCATCATCTCACACCATACAAAGAAATTAACTCAAAATGGATTAAAGACTGGAATGAAAATCCTGAAATCATTAAACTCCTAGAAGAAAACATGGGTCGTAAGCTCTCTGACATCACTCTTGGAGATTTTTTTTTTCCTTTTTGGATCTTATGATTCCAAAGGCAGTGGCATCAAAAAACAAAAATAAATTAATGAGATAACATAAAACTAAAAAGCTTCTGCACAGCAAAGGAAATCATCAACAACAAAAAAGGCAATCTACCGAATAGAAGGAAGAACTGCCAATTCTATCCAATAAGGGGTTAACAGCCAAAATATATACAGAAATTCATATAGCTCAATATCAACAAGAAACAAACAATTCAATATTAAAAAATGGACAGAGGATCTGAATAGACGTTTTCCCAAAGACGACATACAGATCACCAACAGGCACACGGGAAGATGCTCAACATCACAAATCATCAGAGTAATGCAAATCAAAATCACAGTGAGATATCGCTTCACACCTCTGAGAAAGGCCAATATCAGAAAGACAAGAAAAAATAAGTACTGATGAGGCTGTGGGCAAAGGGGGACCCTAGTGCACCGTTGGTGAGGTTGTAAATTGGTGCGGCCACCACAGAAAATAATCTGGAGAACAGTCAAAAACTTAAAAATACAACTCCCACATGATCCTGCAATTCCACTTTTGGGTATTTATCTGAAGATTCAAAAGGATACATGTACCTCTATGTTCACTGCAGCATTATTTACAATAGCCAAGATATGGAAATAACCAAAGTGTCCTTCCTTTGAGGGATGAATGGGAAAAGATTTACACACACACAACACACACACACACAAACTATTCAGCAAAAAAAAAAAAAAAAGGAATACTATTCAGCCATAAAATAAATTAGCCATTTGCAACTGGCATGAATCTGAAGGGTATTATGCTAAGTGAAAAAAGTCAGACAGAGAAAGACAGATATGGTATGATTTAACTTATACCTGAAACTAAACAATAAAGTCAGAAATACAGAGAATACATGGGTGGTTGCCAAAAGGGAAGGGGGTGAGGCTGTGTGGGTAAAAACGGATAAAGGGGATCAAGAGTCCCATCATCCTCTTACAAAATGAATTCACGCACAGCATGGTGACTATAGTCAATAATAACGTATTGCAAATTTGAAAGTTGTTTTCAGAAAATACGTCTGAAAAGTTCTTAGCACAAGAAAACAAATGGCGTGACTGTGCATGCAGAGAGATGTTAACTAGACTTACTATGGTGTTCATTGTGCAAGATATACAAATGCCAAATTTTATGTTGCACGCCTGAAACTAGTGTGTCATATATCGATTATAATTTAATAAAACGAAAAAAAAATGGAAGGAAATAAAAACATGTACTGATTCACTGAAAGACATAGTTTGATAGCCACAAACCCTCAATACAGGAGATTCTAGAGCTTTTTTACATTAAACAGGTGAAAAATCAGCCTGGATGACAAGGCTGAGCTGTAAGATTGGGACTAGAACAAACAAAATGGTGGTTATACTAAATGAATAATGACGTTGATGTAAAGCAAAATAAGGATGTCTTCAAGGTTGTGAGGGGTTTTTTTTTTCTGTTTTTTTCTAGAGAGAATTAAAATACAGGACACAATAGCACTGAAGTTGGCAGGAAAGTATATGGGGCAAAAGTGCGCTAAGATTTCTGGATCTTTTCCAGATGACAATAGACAGATTAAGATAGGATTTTATAAAAAGGATTCAGTCATAATTTCTAAGGTAGCCACTCAAATAACAGAAAGAGAATGTTTAACTTCTCAACTGTATGCAGGGAAAACCCTAACCAATCCAAAAGAAACAAAGAAAAATCAGGACAAGAAAACACAAAATACGTCAGATTTTAAATTATAAAGATCATACGTCATAATGAACTGTAGTGAAGATATTCTAGCTGAAAGTAAAGACTTCTGACTTGTTACCTCAGAAAGCTCCAACTGTAATTCACAAAAGCAATAAAGCAGGAATATGGAAGAGTTGACAATAAAAGGATAGGAAAAGATATCCTGCAAATGGCAACAAAAACGTATCTACTTTAAAATAAACTCTATTAAAAAGTATAAAGTGTAGTAATTCACCAGCAAAATAACAAATTTATATTTAATAACAAATTTAAATATATACAACAAAAAATGAACAGAGGGAGCCTGGGTGGCTCAGTCGGTTAAGCACCTGCCTTCAACTCCCGTCAAGATTCCAGGGTCCTGGAATCAAGGCCCACATCAGGGTCCTTGCTCCAGGGGGGAGCCTGCTTCTCCCTCTCTCTCTCTCTCTGCCTGTCACTCCTCCTGCTTCTTCAGTGTCCGATAAATAAATTAAATTAAAAAAAAACACAAAAAAAACTGAACAGAACTGCAAGAAGAAAACCATGGTCATAATGGGAAACTTTTTTACCATACTTCTCTTGGTAACAGAGAATAAACGAACAAAAATCAGTGAAAACACAGAATATTTGAATAGGTTTACAAACTTGATCTACAGACACATACAGAAAACTATACTTAATGACTGCAGAATATACCTTCTTTTTAGACACAGACAGGATACATTACAGATATTGAATATGTAGCTGGCCAAAGTGTAAACACATTTCAAAGGACTGAAATAATGCAAATTAGGTTTTCTGACCTCAAAGCAATTAAGGTAGAAATCAGGAACAAGATAAATTAAAAAATCCTTATTTGT
Organism: Canis lupus familiaris; assembly: GCF_011100685.1. NCBI lineage: Eukaryota > Metazoa > Chordata > Mammalia > Carnivora > Canidae > Canis > Canis lupus. The sequence goes on from NW_023330245.1 coordinate 9,631, forward strand.
AAATTCAAGAAAAGTCTAAGTAAGCAACTACAAAATGATTCTAAGTTAAGAAAACCAGTACCTTGGGAGAAATGGCCTTAAATGCTAACGTTAGGAAAAGAAGAAGGTTGAAAATTTATGAACAAACGTTCATAACTAGAAAAAGAATTTTTTTAAAAAAGTCAATGAAATAAAAACTAATATACAATGAGGAAAATTAATAAGGCCAAAGGTTTATATCTAAAAAGACTAATGCCAAAACTCTGGCAATATTGAGGAAAGAGAAGAAAGGGCAATAAGTACCAATATCAGGACCAAGAAGAAAAACAATTAGCATAGAAACTGCACATGTGAAATATTATAAGCAACCTTTTCAGAAATTTGACAATGTAGTTGAAATGGACCAAATCTTAGAAAAAATGAATCATTAAAACTAATCAAGAAGAAATAGAAAGCCTAAACGTTCTTGTCATCTTTAAAATAGTTACCAATATCCTTATCAAAAAGAAAACATCCAGGCCCAAGGAACCCAACAAGTCAGTTCTGCTAAAGGACAAACGAACTTCAGTCTTTCATAAACTTACCCACAGAAGAGTAGAGACTTCCACCTCACAACATAAGGCTACCCAGGATATTGTGAAGATCTGATGAGAGAGATAAGAAAGCAAAATTATGGGCTGTCTCATAAAAGGAGACATTAAAGTTCTAAATAAACTAGGAGTCAACTAACTCCAGCAGATTATATGTAAAGGAGAACAAATCATGAACAAATTAGGTTATCTCAAATAATAGTCCAATGATAGCCAGTTGAACAGTCAAAAATCAGTAAAAAAAAAAAAAGTCAAAAACCAATGAACTTTCCTATGTTGAGACTGACAGGAAACAAATCATATGATCATTACAATAAATAAATAAAAAGCACTTGACAAAGTCCAATGGCTAGTCATTTAAAAAGTCATTTTACAAAGAATAAACGGAAACTTCTTAAATTGAGTAAACGGCAAATATGAAAAAAATAATCTAGAGCAAATATGACAAAGAAGAAATGTTGAGAGAATTTCTTTTGAGATCCAGATTCACACATAATAAACAAAAATCTAGAGTAGCGAAATCAAAGTGAAAATGAAAAAGGGAATAGCTTTTTGGTCACACATTAAGGAAATGTTTCATGAATACAATTCAGAAATCACTAACCTAAAGGAAAATGGTGCTCGACGAGTAACTTCTGCATAGAGAATAGGGGAGGACAGAACAAAGCATGAGATGACAAAATATTTTTCCATATGTTTTCCCACCAAGAGAATCTGACATCAGCATGGTTTTACCTTTACCGGTGAATGCAGGCTTTTCTCACCAAACATATCCCAGAGGAAGGTCAGGTCTTCCTGGCTGTCCACACGTGGCCCCAGCCGGCCTGGCACAACAGCCAACAGCTCATACAGACCTAGAAAGTGAAAATAAAACACAAAGCGTAACCATAGAGTGATCTCATTAATTTCACTTAAGGTGTGTGTGAAGGATGGCTGGAACATGTCGTTTTTACTGGATCAGTAATCTGGGCCATCAAGCAGAATGCTTCTCCGCGGAAGCCAAGGAACCTTTTTGATTTTTAAAGCCCAAATATGTAGCATCAACAGGCTAGCCTAACCTTTCCTTTGTCAACATTCTCCAGGCATCCAAGCGGACACCACCCGAGGCAGAAAACGTGTACAAGCTATCAGAGGAAGAAGAAAACTAAATCGTCACTACATTTGCCTCAGTGTTAGCCAAAGATCAAAAGGAGTCATGAATAGGAAAAACTCCTTAGAAGAGCAGAAAATTGATAGAGTGGCCCATTAAAAAGGTTTTGTGGTTTCCAAAGAGTTCCTAATGATATATAGCTTCAAAACCATTTGCGTTATCTACATCCAAATTCAAGTTCCAAAAAGCTAAGGCCTATTAAGCCATACGTGGTGTTGCTTTCTTGTAGCTGCTCATTTTTCAAAAAGCAACAACCACAAGCTACACAGAACTGAGTTTACCTTTAACTCCAATCTGGGCGTATGCCGTACCCTCTGAAAGAGTTAAGGAAAAGGATGCAGGTTCCTCGGGGCCCTCCTCACTAGAAGCTTCCTGGGGCTAGACAGTAGCACCCTGTTCCACCAGTAGCCTGTTGCAGAAACCCTCCCACCTCCTTTGGGGCCCATCAGACTCCTGTCCAAGAACTGTTACGACAGTGCCTGCCCGGGGCCTCTTCAGGGAGGTGACCTAGAAGAAGTCAGTATCAACTCTCAGCACACGTTTCACTTTCCAGTGGGATTATACGAGGTAAAAAGGAGAAACTTCCTTTTATTTCTGTCTGCTGTCTACAAGAGCACCGAAACCTCCTGGGATCTACGACACAGGAGCGTGCTGTTATTCCTGCTCTGAAGTGCTGCTGTTCATCACAGGGACAGCTTTACAAGATATGTAACTAGCAAAGAATCATAAATTATGGCCTGCTGATTAGTCTATCTATTATCTTCCTAAAGTATTATCATATTCTGATAATCAGTGATCATTCACCAAATGTATTCGCTTTGCCTTGGAAAGCTGGATCTGTAACATGAGACGTTAAACTCAAACATTCCTGGGACTGCATGTGGCCAAAAAGATCTATTCTACTTTAGGGGGAAGAAAATGTCTCCCTATTACATTCTTAAGTATTCTTGATGATTTACACTTATTCCCTTAAAAACCTGGCATCATGCCTAAGCTAGCTCTTATTTATGATTTCATAAAACTATTTGTAAGGTGTCCCAACATAATTCGATGTATAATAATGCAGGTCTCACTTTACACGTACACAGATACACACAACTTTAAAAACATGACAATTGCCAAGATCAGCGATTAAGGTCAGAGGTTCAAATTGAAAATTAGGTAAAAAGGAGGTAGAATTTCGCTATTTTATTATTGATTTAGGAGCAACAAAAGGAATTCCTTGTTCCTTGGAAATATGGTTAGTTTAATTAATAATACTAGTTCAACTATAACATAATTTGAGGTATAGTTCTGGGGGGGGGGGCATAACTGAGGTAATGTATTAGAACAGCCCCGGCATATGGTAAATAGTCTATTTCATATGTAACTTAGTGAGCTTCAGCTATTGTTGTTATTCCTGTTATTCATCAGGACTATTATTTTTTTTAGGATTAATTTATTTTACAGAGAGGCAGGGGACAGGGGCAGAGGGAGACAGAATCTTAAGCAGACTCCACGCTCAGCATGGAGCTTGACACGAAGCTCCAAATCATGACCCTGATCATGGCTGGAGCTGAGACCAAGAGTCAGACACTCAACCCACTGCACCACCCAGGAGTGTCCATCGCTACTGCTATTGAAAAATCAAAACTCTGAGTCAAACAGACCTAGATTCAAACCAGGTCTATACTTCATTTACCCCCCATAACTTACCTCAGCCTTCTTTCCATCATATGTTCAAAAGAAACGGAATCTACACCTATAGTAAACTGGACAGGAAAAAATATACATACGTATGCAGATACACAAGTGTGTGCATATAACACAGGTAAAATCTGAAAAAGCCTAAGGGACTGCATCAGTGACGATGTACCCACGTGGTTACCATAACTATGCGAGATGTCACCACTGGAGGAAGCAGGGTCAAGGGTACACGGGATCTGTATTATGTCTTCCAACACATGAATCCACAGTTATCTCAAAGTACAGTTAAAGCAAGAGGAGAAGTGGTGGTTAACATTGTTATAAGAATGCAAGGGAACAAGGCACGTAGTCCTGTGGTTGGCACAAAAGAGGCATTTGATGAATTTTTAAAAGATTTTATTTATTCATGAGACGGACAGAGAGAGAGAGAGAGAGAGGCAGAGACATAGGCAGAAAGAGAAGCAGGCTCCATGCAGGCAGCCCAAAGTGGGACTCGATCCCGGGACTCCAGGATCACACCCTGGGCTGAAGGCTGACGCTTCAGCACTGAGCCACCCAGGCGTCCCTGATAAAAACGTTTTAAAAATTGGGCAGCCCGGGTGGCTCAGCAGTTTAGCACTGCCTTTGGGCCAGGGCTTGATGGACTCAAGTCCTGACTCCCTGCATGGAGCCTGCTTCTCCTCTGCCTGTGTCTCTAACTCTCTCTCTCTGTCTCTGTGTGGCTCTCTTAGGAATGAATAAAATCTTAAAAAAAAAGAGTTTTAAAAAATAATAAAGTGATTTCTTAAGACTTCCTCAAGTGGCAACTGCCCCTTACTAGAATTCTGTCTATACCTTTACTCCACTTCAAAAAGTTTGGTCTCGAATGAACCACCAAGAGGAGCAGAGGAATAAGCGTCCGCATAAAACACATAAAGTGAAAGATCCCTATAATTTCTAATCTGTGGATGAAACCTGAAAGGCGTCTGGGGGAGTAACCAAATAGCAAATCACTTTGAGATTGATGACATATGCCTTATTATCTAAGTTAAAATAGGAAACACAGGGACATCTGGGTGATTAAGAAGCTGAGCGTAACTTTGGCTCAGGGCGTGATTCTGGCCCAGGACCCAGCCCCACATTGGGCTTCCTATGGGGAGCCTGCTTCTCCCTCTGCCTGTGTCTCTGCCTCTCTCTGTCTCTCTCACAAATCAATAAGTAAAACCTTTTACAAATAAAATAGAAACCATCTAAAAAATCAACTTCTGAAGATAATCGATTTCTTTTTAATTATACGGCCCCGATATTTAAACTATGGCTTTTCAAAATCATCAACAAGGAAAAAATTTTAAAAAGCAACAGATAAGTACTAGGAGATCATGAAAACCAGCCCATCGCAGTCTGCGCCGCACCCACGCCCCGGCAGCACGTGGTCCGGGAGGCCCCGCCAGCGAGGCACCCAGCCCGGGCGAGGGAGGAGGCCGCCGCGTGCAGCCCGACCGTGGCCCCTGCTGCTCGGGTCCCTGCCCGCTCCCCGCCCGCGGCCCCGGCGGCTCGCACCTTCCTCAGCGCCGACATCCTCGAGCGCTCTGAGTTCAGCAGGCGAAGGGCGACATGCGTTTGGCCCGTCCGTCCATCCGCACGGCCAGCCGACAATCCGCGGCCGCCGCCGCCGCCGCCCCGCCGCCCCACGTCCCACCGCGCTCCAGCCCCGCACACTCTCGGAGCCCCCCCCCCTGCGCACTGGGCGCCCCGGAGGCCTGGCGCTGGGGGCCGGCCGGCGCGCGGAGGCACCTGGGAAGGGCCAGGCAAGCGCGGGGAGCCCAGGCAAGCGCCGCGCCTCCGCCACCCCGCAGCCGGCGGGCAGTCCCCGCCCCGAATGCCACCTGTGGCGCGGGCTCGCCGGGTGCCCTATATGGCCGTTAGCCTGAGGCGCGTGCTGCTCGCTGGCCGCAACAAGGTCCCAGCGCCGCAGCGCGGCCGGTGCCAGGGCGAAGCGAAGGTAGCGCGCGTCCCCCCAGGGGCGGTGCCCCGCAGCCGGACGGACCGGACACTAGCTGCCTCGGGCGGCGTGGCCGGAGGCTCTCGAGCTGTCCAGAGACCGTCTGTCCGCCGCTGGCGCTGCCCTAAACACGAGCCGCTTCCGCCTGGGCCCCTGGGCCCTCGCGGCTGCCCCGCGGGAGCCGGACGCCGCCCCCTCCTCAGGCCCCGCAGCTCCTCCAGCCCGTCCGTCCGCCCGGAACAGTCCGCGCCGCACCCACGCCCCGGGAGTGCAGGGTCCGGGAAGCACCGCCGGCGAGGCACCAGGCCGCCGCGCGCAGCCCACGACCGGTCACCCCTGCAGCTCGGGGTCCCTGCCCGCGCCCCGCCCGCGGCCCGCACCTTCCTCAGCGCAGACATCCTTGGGTGCTCGGAGTTCAGCAGGCGCAGGGTGATAGGGCACACGGCCCGTCCATCCGCAGGGCTGGCCGTCAGTCCGGGGGACCGCGCTCGAGCGCAGTGCACGCTGGGAGCCCCCCGCCGGCGCCTGCGCACTGGTCGACCGGGAGGCCCCGCACGCTGGGGGCCGGCCTGAGTGCGGAGCCACACCCACCCGCACCGGGAAGCCCAGGCAGCACCGCACCCTGTCGTCCGGGGGTCCTTCCGCCCCACCGCTCCCCCGCCGCCGCCGCCGCCGCCGCCCACGCGCCCCACCGCGCTCCAGCCCGGCACACGCTCGGAGCCCTCCGCCGGCGCCTGCGCACTGCTCGACCCGGAGGCCCCGCACGCTGGGGGCCGGCCTGAGTGCGGAGGCACCTGGGGAGGGCCACACCCGCACCGGGGAGCCCAGGCAGCACCGCGCCCTGTCGTCCGGGGTCCTTCCGCCCCACCGCTCCCCCGCCGCCGCCGCCACGCGCCCCACCGCGCTCCAGCCCGGCACACGCTCGGAGCCCGCCGCCGCGCCTGCGCCCTTGGGCCCTGCCCCGGAGGCCTGGCGCGCTGGGGGCCGGCCGGCGCGCGGAGGCACCTGGGGAAGGGCCAGGCAAGCGCGGGGAGCCCAGGCAGCGCCGCGCCCTGTCGTCCGGGTTCCTTCCGCCCCACCGCTCCCCCGCCCTGCCGGCGCGCAGGCCCCGCCCCGGATGCCACCTGTGGCGCGGGTCCCCTGGCGCTGGAGGCGGCGGTAGCCTGCAGCAAGTGCAGCTCTCCCGCAGCCCCACGGTCCCAGCGCGCCTGCGCGGCCGGTGCCAGGGCGACACGAAGTTAGCGCGGGTCCCCCCAGGGCGGTGCCCCGCATCCGGAGGACAGACCCGGCACTGCTGCCTCGTGCGACGTAGACGGAGACTCTCGAGCTGTCCAGGGACCGTCTGTCCGCCGCTGGCGCTGCCCTAAACACGAAGCCGCTTCCGCCTGGGCCCCTGGGCCCTCGCCGCTGCCGCGCGGGAGCCAGACGCCGCCCCCTCCTCAGGCCCCGCAGCTCCTCCAGCCCGCCCATCTGCCCGGAACAGTCCGCGCTGCACCCACGCCCCGGGAGTGCAGGGTCCGGGAAGCACCGCCGGCGAGGCACCCAGGCGCCGCGAGGGACAGGCCGCCCGCAGCCCGCGACCGGTCGCCCCGGCAGCTCGGCCCCCGCGGCTCTCACCTTCCTCAGCGCTGACATCCTCGGGGCACGCGGTTCAGCAGGCGCAGGGCGACATGCTTTGTGGCCCGTCTGTCCGCAGGGTCGGCTGGCCGTCAGTCCGGGGGACCGCGCTCGAGCCCAGTGCACGCTGGGAGCCCCTCGCTGGTGCCTGCGCACTGGGCCTCACGGGGTAAACAACCCCCACTGAGCCCTGCACCAGGCAGGGGGTTGAGCAGCTCCCCCAAGTGCTAACAACTGAAAATCAGCACAATAGACCCTCCCCCAGAAGACCAGCAGAAGGACAGGGGAAAAACAAGTTATTGACCAAGCAGCACTGGAAAGTTCCAGGTAAGACAAGCGACTTGCAGGATACAGAATCAGACGATACTCCCCCTTGTTTTGTTGTTGTTGTTGTTATTTTTTATTTCTGTTTGCTTCCCCACCCCTTTTTTCCTTTCTTTTTTTCTTTTCTTCTCTTTTTCTTCTTCTTTTTTCTTTCTTCTTTTTCTTTTCTTTCCGTCTTTCTCTCCTCTCTTTTTTCTCCTTTTCCCAATACAACATGTTTTTGGGCACTCTGCACTGAGCAAAATGACTAGAAGGAAAACCTCACCTCAAAAGAAGAATCAGAAACATCCTCTCTCCCATAGAGTTACAAAATCTGGATTACAATTCAATGTCAGAAAGCCAATTCAGAAGCATTATTATAAAGCTACTGGTGGCTCTAGAAAAAGCAAAAAGGACTCAAGAGACTTCATGACTGCAGAATTTAGAGCTAATCAGGCAGAATTAAAAATCAATTGAATGAGACACAATCCAAACTAGAAGTTCTAATGATGAGGGTTAACAAGGTAGAAGAACGAGTGAGTGACATAGAAGACAAGTTGATGGCAAAGAGGGAAACTGAGGAAAAAGAGACAAACAAGTAAAGGACCATGAGGATAGATTAAGGGAAATAAATGACAGCCTGAGGAAAAAACCTACGTTTCATTGGGGTTCCAGAGGGCGCCAAATGTGACAGAGGCCCAGAATATGTATTTGAACAAATCGTATCTGAAAACTTTGCTAATCTGGGAAGGGAAACAGGCATTCATATCAGGAAATAGAGAGATTCCACCCCCTGAAATGAATAAAAACTGTTCAACACCTCGACATTTAATGGTGAAGCTTGCAAATTCCAAAGATAAAGAGAAGATCCTTAAAGCAGCAAGAGACAAGAAATCCCTGACTTTTATGGGGAGGAGTATTAGAGTAACTGCAGACTCTCCACAGAGACCTGGCAAGCCAGAAAGGGCTGGCAGGATATAGTCAGGGTCCTAAATGAGAAAAACATGCAACCGAGAATACTTTATCCAGCAAGGATCTCAATCAGAATGGAAGGAGAAAGAAAGAGCTTCCAAGACAGGCAGGAACTGAAAGAATATGTCACCTCCAACCAGCTCTGCAAGAAATTTTAAGGGGGACTCTCAAATTCCCGTTTAAGAAGAAGTCCACTGGAACAATCCACAAAAACAGGGACTGAATAAGTATCATGATGACACTAAACTCATATCTTTCACAGTAACTCTGAACGTGAACGGGCTTAATGACCCCATCACAAAGGTGCAGGCTGTCAGACTGGATAAAAAAGCAGGACCTGTCTATTTGCTGTCTACAAGAGACTCATTTTAGACAGAAGGACACCTACAGCCTGAAAATAAAAGGTTGGAGAACCATTTACCATTCAAATGGTCCTCAAAAGAAAGCAGGGGTAGCCATCCTTATATCCGATAAACTAAAAACGTACCCCGAAGACCACAGTGAGAGATGAAGAGGACACCATATCATAATTAAAGGATCTATCCAACAAGAGGACTTAACAATCCTCAATATATATGCCGCGAATGTGGAAGCTGCCAAATATATCAATCAATTAATAACCAAAGTGAAAGACTACTTAGATAATAATACACTTATACTTTGTGACTTCAATCTAGCGCTTTCTACACTTGATAGTTTCCTAAACACAACATCGCCAAAGAAACGAGAGCTTTAAATGATACACTGGACCAGATGGATTCACAGATATCTACAGAACTTTACATCCAAACTCAGCTGAAAATACATTCTTCTCAAGTGCACATGGAACTTTCTCCAGAATAGACCACATACTGGGTCACAAATTGGATCTGAGCCGATACCCAAAGATTGGGATCGTCCCCTGCATATTCTCAGACCATGATGCCTTGAAATTAGAACTAAATCACAACAAGAAGTTTGGAAAGACTTCAAACACGTGGAGGTTAAGGACCATCCTGCTAAAAGATGAAAGGGTCAACCAGGAAATTAAGGAGAAATTAAAAAGATTCATGGAAACTAAAGAAATGAAGATACTACCATTTAAAACCTTTGGGATACACCAAAAGCAGTCCTGAGGGGGAAATACATCGCAATACTAGCAGCCATCCAAAAGCTGGAAAGAACTCAAATACAAAAGCTAACCTTACACCTAAAGGACCTAGAGAAAAAAAAAAACAGCAATAGATCCTACACCCAGCAGAAGAGAGTTAATAAAGATTCGAGCAGAACTCAACGAAATCGAGACCAGAAGAACTGTGGAACAGATCAAACAAAACCAGGAGTTGGTTCTTTGAAAGAATGAATAACATAGATAAACCATTATTCACCCTTTAAAAAGAAAAGAGAGAAGACTCAAATTAATAAATCATGAATGAGAAAGAGATCACTACCAACACCAAGGAAATACAAAAGATTTTAAAAACATATTATGAACAGCTTATGCCAATAAATCAGGCAATCTAGAAGAAATGGACATATTTCTGGAAAGCCACAAACTACCAAACTGGAACAGGAAGAAATAGAAAACATGAACAGGCCATAATCAGGGAGGAAATCGAAGCAGTCATCAAAACCCAAGACACAAAAGTCCAGGGCCAGATGGCTCCCAGGGGAATTCTATCAAACGTTTAAAGAAGAAACCATGTCTATTCTACTAAAGCTGATTGGAAAGATAGAAAGAGATGGAGTACATCCAAATTCGTTCTATGAGGCCAGCATCACCTTAATTTCAAAAGCAGACAAAGACCCCACCAAAAGGAGAATTACAGACCAATATCCCTGTGAACATGGATGCAAAATTCTCAACAAGATACTAGCCAATAGGATCCAGCAGTACCTTAAGAAAATTATTCACCGTGACCAAGTAGGATTTATTCCCGGGACACAAGGCTAGTACAACACTCATAAAACAATCAATGAGATTTATCATATCAGCAAGAGAAAAGCCAAGAACCGTATGATCCTCTCATTAGATGCAGTGAAAGCATTTTACAAACACAGCGGCCATTCCGATCAAACACTTCAGAGTGTTGTGAGAGAGGGAAAATTCCTCAACATCTTAAAAGCCATCTACGAAAAGCACAGCAAATATAATTCTCAATGGGGAATCACTGGGAGCCTTTCCCCTAAGATCAGGACCAGACAGGATGACCACGCCCACCACTGCTATTCAAGATAGTACTGGAAGTCCTAGCCTCAGCATCAGACAACAAAAAGATATTAAAGGCATTCAGATTGGCAAAGAAGAAGTCAAACACTCCCTCTTCACCGATGACATGATACTCTACATAGAAACCCCAAAAGCCTCCACCCCAGATTGCTAGAACTCATACAGCAATTTGGCAGCGTGGCAGGATACAAAATCAATTCCCAGAAGTCAGTGACGTTTCCTATACACTAACAATGAGACTGAGAAAGGGAAATTAAGGAGTCAATCCCATTTACAATTGCAACCAAAAGCATAAGATACCTAGGAATAAACCTCACCGAAGAGGTAAAGGATCTACACCTAACAACACCCTAAAAACTATAGAACACTTCTGAAAGAAATTGAGGAAGACACAAAGAGATGGAAAAATATTCCATGCTCATGGATTGGCAGAATTAATATTGTGAAAATGTCAATGTTACCTAGGGCAATTTACACATTAATGCAATCCCTATCAAATACCATGAACTTTCTTCAGAGAGTTAGAGTAAATTATTTTACAATTTGTGTGGAATCAGAAAAGACCCCGAAAAGCCAGGGGAATTTTAAAAAAGAAAACCATATCTGGGGGCATCACAATGCCAGATTTCAGTTGTACTACAAAGCTGTGGTCATCAAGACAGTGTGGTATTGGCACAAAAACAGACACATAGATCAGGGGAACAGAATAGAGAAACCCAGAAGTGGACACTCAACTTTATGGTCAACTATTATTCGACAAAGGAGGAAAGACTATCCACTGGAAGAAAGACAGTCTCTTCAGTAAATGGTGCTGGGAAAATTGGATATCCATATGCAGTAGAATGAACTAGACCACTCTCTTCACCATACACAAAGATAAACCCAAATGGAAAGATCTAAATGTGAGACAAGATTCCATCAAAATCCTAGAGGAGAACCGGCAACACCCGTTTTTGAACTTGGCCACAGTAACATCTTGCAAGATACATCCACAAAGGCAAAAGAAACAAAAGCAAAAAAGAACTATTGGATTTCATCAAGATAAGAAGCTTTTGCACAGCAAAGGATACAGTCAACAAAACTAAAAGACAACCTACAGAATGGGAGAAGATATTTGCAAATGACGTATCAGATGAAGGGCTAATTTCCAAGATCTATAAAGACTTATTAAACTCAACCCAAAGAAACAAACAATCCAATCATGAAATGGGCAAAAAACATGAAGAGAAATCTCACA
>NW_023330246.1:0-21255 GCF_011100685.1 Canis lupus familiaris
CACCAATTCCAGTGAGGCAAGAAGGAGTCCACAGCAATCAGGTCCAGGTGGGGAAGAAAGTCAACAGGACTGTTGAGGCCCAGATGGGGACCAGATTACCCTGTCCAGGTGATTCCCAGGTGGTGACCAGGATTACCAGGTCCGGGTGAGGACCATAAGGACCAGATTCACCAGGTCCAAGTGAGGCCCACGTGGGGACCTGTGTCACCAGGTATGGGTGAGCCCAGGTGGCAACCCCAGTCTCTAGGTCCAGGTGAGGCCAACCTGGAGGCCATGCAGAGGAACCGTGTCCCGGTGATGCCCAGGTAGGGACCAGAGTTAGCAGGTAGAGCTGAGGCCAACCTGCAGGCCATGCAGTGGATCCATGTCCCGATGATGCTAGGTAGGGACCAGAGTCACCAGGTCCAAATGAGGCCCAGATGGAGCATATTCAATAGGTCCAGGTGAGGCCCAGTTGAGGACCAGAGGTCACCAGAACTGGTTCAGGCCTAGAGGGGTACCAGAATCGCTGGTCCATGTGACATCCAGATGGAGACCAGAGTCACCAGGTCAGGGTTAGGACCAGAGTGGTTCCAGAGGCCAGAGCCTCATGTCCAGGTGAGGCTCAGGTGTGGAAACAGAGTCACCGGGTACCAATGATGCCCAGGAGAGGACCAGAGTCACCAGGTCTGGGTGACACGCAGGTAGGATCAGAGTCCCCATGTCCAGGGAGGCCATGAAAGAGTCCACAGCAATCAGGTCAAGGTGGGGCACAAGTCCCAGGACTGAGTGAGGCCAAGATGGGGTCGGATTCACCAGGTCGAGGTGAGGCCCAGGTGGTGACCAGAGTCCCCGGGTCTGGGAGAGGACCAGGTAAGGACCAGATTCACCAGGTCCAGGAGGCCAACGTGGAGACCTGAGTCACCAGGTATGGGTGAGTCCCAAGTGGCATCCCCACTAACCAGGTCCATGTGAGGCCAACCTCCAGGCCAAGTCACCCGATCCACGTGAGGACCGAGTGGGGACTGGATCACCAGTTAAAAGTGATTCTACAAGAACAACACAGTCAAGAGATCCTGGTGTGGTTCATGTGGGAACGAGAGTCACCAGGTCCAGGTGAGACCAGGTGGGGACCACAGTCACCAGGTCCAGATTGAGGTCTAGGTCGGGGGACCAGAGTCATCAGGACCAGTTGAGGCCAAAGTGTGGAGCAAAGTTATCATGTCCATGGTGAGGCCCAGTGGGGAACAGAGTAACCATGTCCCAAAGATGCCAGGTGGGAAAAGAGTCACAAGGTCCAGACGAGGCCTTAGTGAGGAGTAGATTCACCAGGTCCTGTTGAGGCCCAGTTGAGGACAGTGTCCCCAGGTCCGGGAGAGTCCCAGAGGTGGACCAGAGGACCCGGTTCTGGTGATATCCAGGTGGGACCTGAGTCACCACGTCAGGGTGAGGCCCAGACGGGGACGAGAATCACTAGGTCCAGGTGAGGCCCCGATGTGAACTGAGAACAGGTCCCATGATGCCCATATGAGGACCTGAATCACCAGGTCCAGGTGAGGTCCCTGTGGGGAACCAGTCACCTCGTCCAGGTGAGGCCCAGGTGGGACCACAGTCACCAGGTCCAGGTGAGGCCCAGGTATATAAGAGAGTATCCAGGCCCAATGTTGCCAGGTAAGGACCAGTTGTCAACAGGTCCAGGAGAGGCCCAAATATGGATCAGAGTCCATTGTGTTCCAGGTGAGGCCAGATGGAGACCACAGGAACCAGGTCCAGGAGAGCCCCATATAGGAACCAGAGCCACCAGATCCAGGTGAGGTCCAGGTGGGACCACAGTCAGAAGGTCCAGGTGAGGCGCAGGTGGCAACAGGATTCACCAAGTCCAGGTGAGGCCCAGGTGGTGACCAGATTTACCAGTTCCGGGTGAGGACTAGGTAAGGACCACATTCACCAGGTCAAGTGAGGCCCACGTGGGGACCTGTGTCACCAGGCATGGGTAAGACCCAGGTGGGAACCCCACTCACCAGGTGAAGATGAGGCCAACCTGCAGGCCATGCAGAGGAACCATGTCCCGATGATGCCCAGGTAGCGACCAGAGTTACCAGGCCAGGTGAGGCCAACCGCAGGCCATGCAGTGGAACCATGTCCCGGTAATGCCGAGGTAGGGATCAGAATCACCATGTCCAAATGAGGCCCAGATGGAGCATATTAACTAGTTCTAGGTTAGGCCCAGTTGAGGACCAGAGACACCAGATCTGGTTGAGCCCTATAAGGGTACCAGAATCACCTGGTTCAGGTGACATCGAGATGGGGACCAGAGTCCCCAGGTCAGGGTGAGGCCCAGAGAGGTTCCAGAGTCATCATGTCCAGGTGAGGCTCAGGTGTGGAACAGAGTCACCAGGTACCAATGATGCCCAGTTGAGGACCAGATCACCAGGTCTGGGTGATGCGCAGATAGGATCCGAGTCACCAGTTCCAGGTGAGGCCAAGAAGGCGTCCACAGCAATCAGGTCCATGTGGGGAACAAAGTCACCAGGATGGGTGAGGCCAGATGGGGACCAAGATTCACGAGGCCCAGGTGATTCCCAGGTGGGTGACCAGAGGTACCAGTTCCGGGGAAGGACCAGGTAAGGAACAGATTCACCAGGTCCAATGAGGCCCACGTGGGGACCTGTGTCACCTGTACGGGTGAGGCACAATTGCAACACCACTCACCAGGTCCAGGTGAGGCCAACCTGCAGGTGATGGAGAGGAACCGTGTCCCGATGATGCCCAGGTAGGGACCAGAGTTACCAGGTCCAGGTGAGGCCAACCTGCAGGCCATGCAGTGGAAACATGTCCCGATGATGCCCAGGTGGGGACCAGAGTTACCAGTCCAGGTGGGGCCAACTGCAGGCATGCAGTGGAAACCATATCCCTATGATGCCCAGGTAGGGACCAGAGTCACCAGGTCAAAATGAGGACCAGGGGCAACCCCGGTGGCGGCAGCGTTTAGCGCCGCCTGCACCATTGGCGGATCCTGGAGACCCTGGATCGAGTCCCACGTCAGGCTCCCTGCATGGAGTCTGCTTCTCCCTCTGTCTGTGTCTCTGCCTCTCTCTCTCTCTCTCTCTCTCTCTCTCTCTCTGCATCTCTATGAATAAATAAATAAAAAAAATCAAAATGAGGACCAGATGGGGCATATTCACTAGGTCCCGGTGAGGCCCAGTTGAGGACCAGAGACACCAGATCTGGTTGAGTCCTAGAGGGGTACCAGAATACCTGACCCAGGTGACATCCAGATGGAGACCAGAGTCACAGGTCAGGGTTGACACACAGGGAGTTTCCAGAGTCATCATGTCCAGGTGAGACTCAGTGTGGAACAGAGTCAACAGGTACCAATGATGCCCAGGGTAGGACCAGAGTCACCAGATCTCGGTGACGCGAAGAGATAGGATCGGAGTCACCAGTACCAGGTGAGGCCAAGAAAGAGTCCACATCAATCAGGCCCAGGGGGGAACAAAGTCACCAGGACTGTGTGAGGCCGAGATGAGGACCAGATTCACCAGGTCCAGGTGAGGCCCAGATGGTGACCAGAGTCCTGGGTGTGGGAGAGGACAGGTAAGAACAAGATTCACCAGGTCCAAGAGGCCCACGTGGGGACCTGAGTCACCAGGTAAGGGTGAGGCCCAGGTGGCATCCCCACTCACCAGGTCCAGGTGAGGCCAACTTGCAGCCAGAGTCACCAGATCCGGTGAGGCCCCAGTGGGGACCGGAGTCACCAGATAAATGTGAGTCTACAAGAACACCACAGTCACCAGGTCCAGGTTGGGTTCATGTGGGAACGAGAGTCACCAGGTCCAGGTGAGACCCAGGTGGGGACCATAGTCACAGGTCCAGATTGAGGCCTAGGTGGGGGGAACAAATTGATCAGGACAAGTTTGAGGCCAAAGTGTGGAGCAAAGTTATCATGTCCAGGTGATGTCCATGTGGGGAACAGAGTAACCATGTCCCATTGATGCCAAGTGAGAAAAGAGTCACAAGGTCCAGACGAGGCCTAAATGAGGACTAGATTCACCATGTCGTGTTGACGTCCAGATGAGCACCAGTGTCCCCAGCTCTGGGTGAGTCCCAGGGGGGCCCAGAGTCACCGGTTCTGGTGATATCCAGGTGGGGACAAGACTCACCACGTCAGGGTGAGGCCCAGAGGGGGACGAGAATCACTAGTTTCAGAGAGGCCCCTTTTGGCAACTGAGAAAAAGGTCCATAATGCCCAAATGAGAACCTGAGCACCAGGTCCAGGTGTGTCCCTGGGAACCAGTCACCTCGTCCAGGTGAGGCCCAGGTGGGACCACAGTCACCAGGGCCGGTGAGTCCCAGGTATATAAGAGAGTATCAGGTCCACATGATGCCCACGTAAGGACCAGAGTCAACAGTTCCAGGAGAGGCCCAAATATGGATCAGAGTCATTGTGTTTCAGGTGAGGCCAGATGGAGGACCACAGGAACCAGGTCCAGAGAGAGCCCATATGGGAACCAGAGCCACCAGATCCAGGTGAGGTCCAGGTTGGACCACAGTCACAAGGTCCAGGTGAGGCACAGGTGGCAAACAGGATTCACCAAGTCCAGGTGAGACCCATGTGGCGGACCAGTCGCCACATACAGGTGCGGACCAGCGAAGGACCAGATTCACAGGTCCATGTGAAGACCAATGGGTGACCAGAGTCACCCACGTAAGGGTGAGGCCCAGAGGGGGAACCAGAGTAACCAGTTTAGTTTGAGGCCCAGAATGGGACCAGAGGTCCCTCGTCAAAATGAGGCCGAGGTGTGGGAATAGGTATCCAGGTCCCAATGATGCTGGGTGACGCCCAGAGTCACTAGGGCCATGCAGCCCCAGATGGGGAACAGAATCACTAGGTCCTGGTGAAGCATATAAAGACCACAGTCAGCAGTAAACAGGTGAGCCCCTTGTTGGAACCAGAGCCACTCTATCCAGCTGAGTCCCATGTCCATGTGAGGCCCATGTGAGGACCAGATTCATTAGGTCGAATTGAGGCATAGCTGGGGACAAGAGTCACCAGGTTTGGGTGCGGCCTAGGTGGGGCAAGATTCGCAGTTTTGGTTAGGTCAAAATGGGGAGAGAGAACCAGGTCCAGGTGAGGCCAACTGAGGACCAGAGTCCAATCGAGCTGAGGCCCAGAGGGGACAAGAATCACTAGGTCCAGGTGAGCCCCGATGTGGAACTGAGTCCAGGTGATGCCCATATGAGGACCTGAGTCACAGGTCCAGGTGAGGTCCCTGTGGGAACCAGTCACCTCGTCCAGGTGAGGTCCTGGTGGGACCACAGTCACAAGGTCCAGGTGAGGCGCAGGAGGCAACAGGATTCACCAAGTCCAGGTGAGGCCCAGGTGGCGACCAGTCACCAG
Source organism: Canis lupus familiaris (assembly GCF_011100685.1). NCBI lineage: Eukaryota > Metazoa > Chordata > Mammalia > Carnivora > Canidae > Canis > Canis lupus. Next base: position 5,381 of record NW_023330246.1, read on the forward strand.
ATCCAGGTGTGGAACAGCTAAGGACCAGATTCTCCAGGCCCAAGTGAAGCACAACGGGTGACCAGAGTCACCAGGGCAGGGTGAGGCCCAGAGGGGGAACCAGAGTAACCAGTTTAGTTTGAGGCCCAGAATGGGACCAGAGGTCCCTGGTCAAAGAGAGGCCCAGGTGTGGAATAGAGTATCCAGGTCCCAGTGACGCCTGGGTGAGGACCAGAGTCACTAGGGCCATGCAGACCCAGATGGGGAACAGAATCACTAGGTCCTGGTGAGGCATAGAATAAGAACACATTCAGCAGTATCAGGTGAGCCCCTTGTGAGAACCAGAGCCACACTATCGAGCTGAGTACCAGGACCAGGTGAGTCCCACGTGAGGACCAGATTCATCAGGTCGAATTGAGGCATAGCTGGGGACAAGAGTCACCAGGTCTGGGTGCGGCCTAGGTGGGGCAAGATTCAGCAGTTCTGAGTTAGGTCCAAGTGGGGACGAGAGACACCAGGACCAGGTGAGGCCAAACTGAGGACCAGAGTCACCAGATCCAGGTGAGGTCCATGTTGGAAAGAGAGTCACGAGGTCCAGGAGAGGTCCAGGTGGGGTCCAGAGTCACCAGATCCAGGTGAAGTCCAGGTGGGGACCTGAGTCACCAGATCCATGTGAAGCCCAGGTGGGGACCAGGAACACCAGGTACAGGGGAGGCCCTTGAAAGAACCAGAGTCAACAGTTCGAGGTCAGGCGCAGGTTTCAACCAGGGTCAGCAGGTCCAAGTAAGGGGAAAGTGGGGTTCACAGTCACTAGGGAATGGTGAGACCCAGAGGGGCACCAGAGTCACGTGGTCCAGGTGAGGTCCAGTTGTGGAACACAGTCACCGCGTTCCAATTTTGGCCAGTTGAGGACCATGGTCAACAGGGCCAGGTGAGGCTCAGATGGGGACCAGAGTCCCCAAATCCAGGTGAAGCCCAGGTGGGGACCACAGTCACCAGATCCAGGGTAGTCTCAGGTGCAGACCAGAATCACCAGGTCCAGGTGAGGTGCAGGTGGCAAACACAATCACCAGGTCCCGGTGAGGCCCTGGTGTGGACCAGTGTCACAAGGTACATGACAAACTAGAAACACCGCAGCCACCAGGTCCACATGATGTCCATGTGGGAACGAGAATCACCAGTTATAGGTTAGGACCAGGTGGGTATCTGACTCACCATTTCCAGGTGAGACCCAGGTGGGAACCAGTGTCACCATGTCCAGGTGTGGTCCAGGTGAAGACCAGAGTTAATAGGTCCGGCTTGGTCACTGTTAGTGAACAGTGTAACCATATCCTGATGCTACCCAGGTGGGTACCAGAGACACCAGGTCCTGGTGAGGCCCAGGTGGGACCAGAGACATGAGGTCCAGGGGAGGTCCCGATGGGGACCACAGTCACCAGGTCAGGAGAGGCCACGCTTTGGATCAGAGTCACCAGTTACAGGTGAGGCCCAGGTGGAGCCTGAGTCACCTGGTAGAGAAGAGGCCAAAATCAGGACCAGAGTTACCAGGATCAGGTCATTCCCAGTGGGGAACAGAGTAACCATGTCCCGATGATGCCCTGGTAGACCCAGCGTCACCAGGTCCAGATGAGGCGCAGGTGGGGAGCATATTCACTAGGTCTCGGTGACCCAGTTGAGGACCAGTGTCACCAGGTCTATTTGAGCCCTAGAGGGGTAACAGATTCACCTGGTCTAGGTGACATCCAGATGGGGACCAGAGTCACATGTCAGGGTGAGGCCCCGAGGGGATCCAAAGTCATCATGTCCAGGTGAGGCTCAGGTGTTTAACAGAGTATCCAGGTCATAATGGTCCACAGGTGATTACCAGAGTCACCAGATCTGGGTGAGGCCCAGGTAGGATCAGAGTCACCACTTCCAGTTGAGGCCAAGAAGGAGTCCACAGCAATCAGGTCCAGGGGGAACAAAGTCACCAGGACTGGGTGACGACCAGATGGGGACCAGATTCACCAGGTCCAGGTGATTCCCAGATGGTGACCAGGGTTACCAGGTACGGGTGAGGACCAGGTAAGGACGAGAATCACCAGGTCAAACTGGGCCCACGGGGAGCTGTGTCACCATGTATGTGTGAGGCCCAGGTGCCAACCCCACTCACCAGCTCCATGTGAGGCCAACCTGCAGGCCATGTAGAGGAACAATGTCCCGATGATGCCCAGGTAGGGACCAGAGTTACCAGGTCCAGGTGAGGCCAACCTGAAGGCCATGCAGCTGAACCATGTCCCGATGATGCCCAGGAAGGGACCAGAGTCACCAGGTCCAAATGAGGCCCAGTTGGAGCATATTCACTAGGTCCAGGTGAGGCCCAGTTGAGGACCAGAGTCACCAGATCTGGTTGAGTATTAGAGTGGTACAAGAATCACCTGGTCCAGTTGACATCCAGATGGGGACAAGAGTCACCAGGTCAGGTTGAGGCCCAGAGAGGTTCCAGAGTCATCATGTCCAGGTGAGGCTCAGGTGTGGAACAGCGTCACCAGGTACCAATGATGCCCAGGTGAGGACCAGAGTCACCAGGTCTCGGTGACGCTCAGATAGGATCAGAGCCACCAGTTCCAGGTAAGGCCAAGAAAGAGTCCACAGCAATCAGGTCCAGGTGGGGAACAAAGTCACCAGGAATGGGTGAGGCCCAGATGGAGACCAGATTCACTCACCAGGTCCAGGTGAGGTCCAGGTGGTGACCGGAGTCCCCGGGTCTAGTAGAGGACCAGGTAAGGACCAGATTCTCCAGGTCCAAGAGGCACACGTGGGGACCTGAGTCACCAGGTATGGGTGTGTCCTAGGTGGCATCCCCACTCACCAGGTCCAGGTGAGGCCATCCTGCAGGCCAGAGTCACCAGATCCACGTGAGGCCCAGTGGGGACCAGAGTCACTAGGTAAATGTGAGTCTACAAGAACACCACAGTCACCAGGTCCAGGTGTGTTTCATGTAGGAACAAGAGTCACCAGGTCCAGGAGAGACCCAGGTGGGGACCACAGTTACCAGGTCCAGATTGAGGCCTAGGTGTGGGGACCAGATTCATCAGAACCAGTTGAGGCCAAAGTGTGGAGCAAAGTTATCATATCCAGGTGAGGCCCAGTTGGGGAACAGAGTAACCATGTCCCATTGATGTCAGGTGGGAAAAGAGTCACAGGTCCAGACGAGGTCTAAGTGAGGAGTAGATTCATCAGGTCCTGTTGAGGCCCAGTTGAGGACCAGTGTCCCCAGCTTTGGGTGAGTCCCAGAGGGGAACCAGAGTCACCCGGTTCTGGTGATATCCAGGTGGGGACCAGAGTCACCACGTCAGGGTGAGGCCCAGAGGGGGACGAGAATCACTAGGTCCAGGTGAGGCCCCAATGTGGACCTGAGAAAGCAGGAACCATGATGCCCATATGAGGACCTGAGTCACCAGGTCCAGGTGAGGTCCCTGTGGGAACCAGTCACCTCGTCCAGCTGAGGCCAGGTGGGACCACAGTCACCAGGTCCAGCTGAGGCCCAGGTATATAAGAGTGTATCCAGGTCCCAATAATGCCAAGGTGAGGACAGAGTAAACAGGTCCAGGAGAGGCCCAAATATGGATCAGAGTCATTGTGTTCCAGGTGAGGCCAGATGGAGACCACAGGAACCAGGTCCAGGAGAGCCCCATATGGGAACCAGAGCCACCAGATCCAGGTGAGGTCCAGGTGGGACCACTGTCACAAGGTCCAGGGGAGGCGCAGATGGCAACAGGATTCACCAAGCCCAGGTGAGGCGCAGGTGGCGACCAGTCACCAGATCCAGGTGCGGACCAGCTAAGGACTAGATTCACCAGGGCCAAGTGAAGCCCAAGGGGTGCCAGAGTCACCAGGAAGGGTGAGGCCCAAAGTGTAACCAGAGTAACCAGTTTAGTTTGTGGCCCAGAATGGGACAAGAGGTCACTGGTCAAAGTGAGGTCCAGGTGTGTAATAGAGTATCCAGGACCCAATGATGCCTAGGTGAGGACCAGAGTCCTAGGGCCATGCAGGCCCAGATGGGGAACAGAATCACTAGGTCCTGGTGAGACATAGAATAAGACCACATTCAGCAGTATCAGGTGAGCCCCTTGTGGGAACCAGAGCCACTCTATCCAGCTGAGTCCCAGGTCCATGTGAGGCCCACGTGAGGACCAGATTCATCAGGTCGAATTGAGGCATAGCTGGGGACAAGAGTCACCAGGTCTGGGTGCGGCTTAGGTGGGGCAAGATTCAGCAGTTCTGAGTTAGGTCAAAGTGGGGACGAGAGACACCAGGTCCAGGTGAGGCCAAACTGAGGACCAGAGTCACCAGATCCAGGTGAGGTCCATGTTGGAAAGAGAGTCACCAGGTCCAGGAGAGGTCCAGGTGGGGACCTGAGTCACCAGATCCAGGTGAAGCCCAGATGGGTACCAGAGTCACTAGGTCCAGATGAGGCCCAGGTGAGGACCAGAGTTACCAGGTACACGTGAGGCGCCGGTAGGTATCAGAGGCAACAGGTCCATGTGAGGCAGGCTTGGGGACCATGGTCAAGAGTTCTACTTGAGGCCCAGTGTGGAACACTGTAACCAGGTCCAAGTGAGTCCCCGGTGGTGACAAGAGTCACCAGGTCCAGGTGAGGCCCAGGGGGCACCAGGATCACCAGGTACAGGGGAGGCCCTTGAAAGAACCAGAGTCAACAGTGCGAGGTCAGGCGCAGGTGGCAAACAGGGTCAGCAGGTCCAAGTCAGGCCAAAGTGGGGTTCAGAGTCACTAGAGAACGGTGAGACCCAGAGGGGGACCAGAGTAAACTGGTCCAGGTGAGGTCCAGGTGTGGAACACAGTCACCGGGTCCCAATTTTGCCCAGTTGAGGACCATGGTCAACAGGGCCAGGTGAGGCCCAGATGGGAATCGGAGTGCCCAAATCCAGGTGAAGCCCAGGTTGGGACCCCAGTCATCAGATCCAGGGTAGTCTCAGTTGCAGACCAGAATCACCAGGTCCAGGTGAGGTGCAGGTGGCAACCACACTCACCAGGACCCGGTGAGGCCCTGGTGGGGACCAGAGTCACGAGGTACATGAGAAGGTAGAAACACTGCAGCCACCAGGTCCACATGATGTCCATGTGGGAACGAGAATCACCAGTTAGAGGAGAGGACCCTGTGGGGATCCGACTCACCATGTTCAGGTGAGACCCAGGTGGGAACCAGTGTCACCATGTACAGGTGTGGCCCAGGTGAAGACCAGAGTTAATAGGTCCGGCTGGGTCACTGTTAGTGAACAGTGTAACCATATCCTGATGCTACCCAGGTGGGTACGAGAGACACCAAGTCCTGGTGAGGCCCAGGTGAGACCAGAGACATGAGGACCAGGTGAGGTCCCATGGGCACCACAGACATCAGGTCAGGTGAGTCCATGCTTAGGATCAGATTCAACAGATACAGGTGAGGCCCAGTTGGAGCCAGAGTCACCTGGTACAGAAGAGCCAAAAGTCAGGACCAGAGTTACCAGGATCAGGTCAGTCCCAGTGGGGAATAGAGTAACCATGACCCGATGATGCCCAGGTAGAACCCGAGTCACCAGGTCCAGATGAGGCGCAGGTGGGGAGCATATTCACTAGGTCCCGGTGAGGCCCAGTTGAGGACCAGTGTCACCAGGTCTAGTTGAGGCCCAGAGGGGTACCAGATTCACCTGGTCAAGGTGACATCCAGATGGGGACCATAGTCACCATGTAAGGGTGAGCCCCAGGTGGCAACCCCACTCACCAGGTCCAGGTGAGGCCAACCTGCAGGCCAGAGTCACCAGATCCAGGTGAGTCCCTAGTGGGGACCGGAGTCACCAGGTAAATGTGAGTCTACAAGAACACACAGTCACCAGATCCACGTGTGGTTCATCTGGGAACGAGAGTCACCAGGTCCAAGTGAGAAAGAGGTGGGGACCACAGTCACCAGGTCCAGATTGAGGCCTAGGTGGGGGGACCAGAGTCATCAGGACCAGTTGAGGCCAAAGTGTGGAGCAAAGTTATCATGTCCAGGTGAGGCCCAGGGGGGAAACAGTAACCATGTCCCATTGATGCCAGGTGGGAAAAGAGTCACAAGGTCCAGACGAGGTCTAAGTGAGGAGTAGATTCACCAGGTCCTGTTGAGGCCCAGCTGAGGACCAGTGTCCCAAGCTCCGGGTGAGTCCCAGAGGGGGACCAGAGTCACCCGGTTCTGGTGATATCCAGGTGGGAACCAGAGTCAGCACGTCAGGAAGAGGCCCAGAGGGGGAAGAGAATCACTAGGTCCAGGTGAGGCCCCGATGTGGAACTGAGAAACCAGGTTCCATGATGCCCATATGAGGACCTGAGTCACCAGGTCCAGGTGAGGTCCCTGTGGGAACCAGTCACCTCGTCCAGGTGAGGCCCAAGTGGGACCACAGTCACCAGGTCCAGGTGAGGCCCAGGTATATAAGAGAGTATCCAGGTCCCAATGATGCCTAGGTAAGGACCAGAGTCAACAGGTCCAGGAGAGGTCCAGATATGGATCAGAGTCATTGTGTTCCAGGTGAGGCCAGATGGAGACCACAGGAACCAGGTCCAGGAGAGCCCCATATGGGAACCAGAGCCACCAGATCCAGGTGAGGTCCAGTGTGGCCACAGTCACAAGGTCCAGGTGAGGTGCAGGTGGCAACAGGATTCACCAAGTCCAGGTGAAGCCCAGGTGGCGACAAGTCACCACATCCAGGTGCGGACCAGCTAAGGACCAGACACAAGGCCCAAGTGAACCCCAAGGGGTGACCAGAGTCACCAGGTAAGGGTGAGGCCCAGAGGGGGAACCATAGTAACCATTTTGTTTGAGGCCCAGAATGGGACCAGAGGTCCCTGGTCAAAGTGAGGCTCATGTGGGGTATAGAGTATCCAGATCCCAGTGATGCCTGGGTGAGGACCAGAGTCACTAGGGCCATGCAGGACCAGATGGGGAACAGAATCACTAGGTCCTGGTGAGGCATAGAAACACACCCCAGTCAGCAGTATCAGGTGAGCCCCTTGTGGGAACCAGAGCCACTCTATCCAGCTGAGTCACAGGCCCATGTGAGGCCCACGTGAGGACCAGATTCATCAGGTCGAATTGAGGCATAGCTGGGGACAAGAGTCACCAGGTCTGGGTGCGGCCTAGGTGGGGCAAGATTCAGCAGTTCTGAGTTAGGTCAAAATGGGGACGAGAGACACCAGGTCCAGGTGAGGCCAAACTGAGGACCAGAGTCACCAGATCCAGGTGAGGTCCATGTTGGAAAGAGAGTCACCAGGTCCAGGAGAGGTCCAGGTGTGGACCAGAGTCACCAGATCACGTGAAGCCCAGTTGTGGACCAGAGTCACTATGTCCGGTTGAGGCCCAGGTGAGGACCAGAGTTACCAGGTACACGTGAGGCCTCGGTGGGGATCAGAGGCAACAGGTCTATGTGAGGCCGGCTTGGGGACCATGGTCAACAGGTCTACTTGAGGCCCAGGAGTGGAACATAGTAAGCAGGTCCAGGTGAGTCCTCCGTGTTGAAAAGTGTCACCATGTCCAGATGAGGCCCTGGTGGGACCAGGATCACCAGGTACAGGGGAGGACCTTGAAATAACCAGAGTCAACAGTTCGAGGTCAGGCGCAGGTGGCAACAAGTGTCAGGAGGTCCAAGTCAGGCCAAAGTGGGTTTCACAGTCACTAGGGATCGGTGAGACCCAGAGGGGGACCAGAGTCATGTGGTCCAGGTGAGGTCCAGTTGTGGAACACAGTCACCGGTTCCGATTTTGCCCAGGTGAGGACCATGGACAACAGGGCCAGGTGAGGCCCAGGTGGGGACCGGAGTCCCCAAATCCAGGTGAAGCCCAGGTGGGGACCACGTCACCAGATCCAGGTTAGTCTCAGGTGCAGACCAGAATCACCAGGTCCAGGTGAGGCGGAGGTGGCAACCACACACCAGGTCCCGGTGAGTCCTTGGTGGGGACCAGAGTCACGAGGTACATGAGAAGCTAGAAACACTGCAGCCACCAGGTCCACATGATGTCCATGTGGGAACGAGAATCACCAGTTACAAATGAGGACCAGGTGGGGATCCGACTCACCATGTCCAGGTGAGACCCAGGTGGGAACCAGTGTCACCATGTCCAGGTGTGGCCCAGGTGAAGACCAGAGTTAATAGGTCCGGCTGGGTCACTGTTAGTGAACAGTGTAACCATATCCTAATGCTACCCAGGTGGGTACGAGAGACACCAGGTCCTGGTGAGCCCAGGTGGGACCAGAGACATGAGGTCCGGGTGAAGTCCTGATGGGAACCACAGTCACCAGGTCAGGTGAGGCCATGCTTAGGATCAGAGTCACCAGTTCCAGGTGAGGCCAAGAAGGAGTCCACAGCAATCAGGTCCAGGTGGGGTGACTTAGTCACCAGGATTAGATGAGGACCAGATGGGGACCAGATTAACCAGGTTCAGGTGATTCCCAGGTGGTGACCCGATTTAGGAGTTTCGGGTGAGGACCAGGTAAGGACCAGATTCACCAGGTCCAAGTGAGGCCCACGTGGGGACCTGTGTCACCAGGCATGGGTGAGGCCAAGGTGACAACGCCACTCACCAGGTCCAGGTGAGCCCAACCTGCAGGCCATGCAGAGGAACCATGTCCCGATGATGCCCAGGTAGCAACTAGAGTTACCGGGTCCAGGTGAGGCCAAACTGCAGGCCATGTGGAACCATGTCCCGATGATGCCCAGGTAGGGACCAGAGTTACCAGGTCCAGGTGAGGCCAACCTGCATGTCATGCAGTGGAACCATGTCCCGATGATGCCCAGGTAGTGACCAGAGTCACCAGGTCCAAATGAGGCCCAGATGGAGCATATTCACTAGGTCCAGGTGAGGCCCAGTTGAGAACCAGAGTCAGCAGATCTGGTTGTGGCCTAGAGGGGTACCAGATACACCTGGTCCAGGTGACATCCAGATGGGACCAGAATCACCAGGTCAGGGTGAGGCCCAGAGGGGTTCCAGAGTCATCATGTGCAGGTGAGGCTCTGGTGTGGAACAGAGTCACCAGGTACCAATGATGCCCAGGTGAGGACCAGAGTCACCAGGTCTGGGTGACGCGCAGATAGGATCAGAGTCACCAGTTCCCGGTGAGGCCAAGAAAGAGTCCACAGCAATCAGATTCAGATGGGGAACAAATTCACCAGGACTGGTGAGGCCCAGATGGGGACCAGATTCACAGGTCCAGATGAGGCCCAGTTGGGGACCAGAGTCCCCGGGTCTGGGAGAGGACCAGTTAACGACCAGATTAACAGGTCCAAGAGGCCCACGTGTGGAACTGAGTCACCAGGTATGGGGTGGCAACCCACCACCAGGTCCAGGTGAGGACAACCTTCAGGCCAGAGTCACCAGATCCAGGTGAGGCCCTATCCCTGGTGGGACCGGAGTCACCAGGTAAATGTGCGTCTTCAAGAACACCACCATCACCAGGTCCAGGTGTGGTTCATGTGGAACGAGAGACACCAGGTCCAGGTGAGAAAGAGGTGGGGACCACAGTCACAGGTCCAGATTGAGGCCTAGGTGGGGGGACCAGCGTCATCAGGACCAGTTGAGGCCAAAGTGTGGAGCAAAGTTATCATGTCCAGTGAGGCCCGGGTGGGGAACAGAGTAACGATGTCCCATTGATGCCAGGTGGGAAAAGAGTCAGAAGGTCCCGGTGAGGTGCAGGTGGCAACAGGATTCACCAAGTCCATGTGAGGCCCAGGTGGCGAACAGTCACCAGATCCATGTGCGGACCAGCTAAGGACCAGATTTACCAGGCCCAAGTGAAGCCCAAGGGGTGACCAGATTTACCAGGTAAGGGTGAGGCCCAGAAGGGGAACCAGAGTAACCAGTTTAGTTTGAGGCCCAGAATGGGACCAGTGGTCCGTGGTCAAAGTGAGGCCCAGGTGTGGAATAGAGTATCCAGTCCGAATGATGCCTGGGTCAGGACCAGAGTCACTAGGGCCATGCAGGCCCAGATGGGGAACAGAATCACTAGGTCCTGGTGAGGTCACAGAAAAAGACCACAGTCACCAGTATGAGGTGAGCCCCTTGTGGGAACCAGAGCCACTCTATCCAGCTGAGTCCCAGGTCCATGTGAAGCCACGTGAGGACCAGATTCACCAGGTCGAATTGAGGCATAGCTGGGGACAAGAGTCACCAGGTCTGTGTGCGGCCTAGGTGGGGAAAGATTCAGCAGTTCTGAGTTAGGTCAAAGTGGGGACGAGAGACACCAGGTCCAGGTGAGGCCAAACTGAGTACAGAGTCACCAGATCCAGGTGAGGTCCATGTTGGAAAGAGAGTCACCAGGTCCAGGAGAGGTCCAGGTGGGAACCAGAGTCACTAGATCCAGGTGAAGTCCAGGTGGGGACCAGAGTCACCAGATCGAGGTGAAGCCCAGGTGGGGACCAGAGTCACTAGGTGCAGATGAGGCCCAGGTGAGGACCAGAGTTACCAGGTACACGTGAGGATCCGGTGGGGATCAGAGGCAACAGGTCCATGTGAGGCCGGCTTGGGGACCATGATCAACAGGTCCACTTGAGACCCAGGTGTGGAACACAGTAAGCAGGTCCAGGTGAGTCCCCGTGGTTACAAGGGTCACCACGTCCAGGTGAGTCCCAGGTGGGAGCAGGATCACCAGGTACAGGGGAGGCCCTTGAAAGAACCAGAGTCAACAGTTCGAGTTCAGGCGCAGGTGGCAACCAGGGTCAGCAGGTCCAAGTCAAGCCAAAGTGGAATTCACAGTCACTAGGGCACGGTGAGACCCAGAGGGGGAGCATAGTCACCTGGTCCAGGTGAGGTCCAGTTGTGGAACACAGTCACCGGTCCCAATTTTGCCCAGTTGAGGACCATGGTCAACAGGGCAGGTGAGGCCGAGGGGGACCGGAGTCCCGAAATCCAGGTGAAGCACAGGTGGGGACCACAGTCACAAGATCCAGGGTAGTGTCAGGTGCAGACCAGAATCACCAGGTCCAGGTGTGGTGCAGGTGGCAACCAAACTCACCAGGTCCCGGTGAGGCACTGGTGGGGACCCGAGTCACGAGGTACATGAGAAGCTAGAAACACATGGGATCCCTGGGTGGCGCAGCGGTTTGGCGCCTGCCTTTGGCCCAGGGCGCGATCCTGGAGACCGGGGATCGAATCCCACGTCGGGCTCCCGGTGCATGGAGCTGCTTCTCCCTCTGCCTGTGTCTCTGCCTCTCTCTCTCTCTGTGACTATCATAAATAAATAAAAATTTAAAAAAAGATGCTAGAAACACTGCGGCCAACAGGTCCACATGATCTCCATGTGGGAACGAGAATCACCAGTTACAGGTGAGGACCAGGTGGGGATCCGACTCACCATGTCCAGGTGAGACCCACGTGGGAAAAAGTGTCACCATGTCCAGGTGTGGCCCAGGTGAAGACCAGAGTTAATAGGTCCGGCTGGGTCACTGTTAGTGAACAGTGTAACCATATCCTGATGCTACCCAGGTGGGTGGCAGAGACAACAGTCCTGGGAGGCCTAAGTGGGACCAGAGACATGAGTCCAGGTGAGGTCCCGATGGGAACCACAGTCACCAGGTCAGGTGAGGCCATGCTTAGGATCAGAGTCACCAGTTACAGGTGAGGCCCATGTGGAGCCAGAGTCACCTGGAACAGAAGAGGCCAAAGTCAGGACCAGAGTTACCAGGATCAGGTCACTCCAGTGGGAATAGAGTAACCATGTCCCGATGATGCCAAGGTAGAACCAGAGTCACCAGGCACAGATGTGGCGCAGGTGGGGAGCATGTTCACTAGGTCCCGTTGAGGCCCAGTTGAGGACCAGAGTCACCAGGTCTAGGTGAGACCTAGAGGGGTACCATATTTACCTGGTCTGGTGACATCCAGATGGGGTCCAGAGTCCCCATGTCAGGCTGAGGCCCAGAGGGGATCCAGAGTCAACATATCCAGGTGAGGCTCAGGTGTGGAACAGAGTATCCAGGTCATAATGGTCCACAGGTGAGGACCAGAGTCACCAGATCTGGGTGAGGCCCAGTTAGCATCAGAGTCAGCAGTTCCAGGTTAGCCAAGAAGGAGTCCACAGCAATCAGGTCCAGGTGGGGAAGAAAGTCAACAGGACTGGGTGAGGCCCAGATGGGGACCAGATTCACCAGGCCCAGGTGATTCCCATGTGGTGACCAGAGTTACCAGTTCCGGGTGACCACCAGGTAAGACCAGATTCACCAGGTCCAAGTGAGGCCCACGTGGGGACCTGTGTCACTAGGCAAGGGTGAGGCCCAGGTGACAAACCCACTCACCAGTTCCAGGTGAGGCCAACCTGCAGGCCATGCAGAGGAAACAGGTCCCAAAGATGCTCAGGTAGGCACGAGAGTTACCAGGTTCAGGTGAGGCCAACCTACAGGCCATGCAGTGGAACCATGTCCCGATGATGCCCAGGTAGGGACCAGAGTTACCAGGTCCAGGTGAGGCCAACCTGCAGGTCATGCAGTGGAACCATGTCCCGATGATGCCCATAGGGACCAGAGTCACCAGGTCCAAATGAGGCCCAGATGGAGCATATTCACTAGGTCCAGGTGAGGCCCATTTGAGGACCAGGTCACCAGACCTGGTTGGCCCAGAGGGCTACCATAATCCCCTGGTCCAGGTGATATCCATATGGGGACCAGAGTCACCAGGTCAGGTTGATAGCAAGAGGTTCCAGAGTCATCATGTCCAGGGGAGCCTCAGGTATGGAACAGAGTCACCAGGACCAATGATGCCCAGGTGAGGACCAGAGTTACCAGGTACACGAGAGGCCCCGGTGGGGATCAGAGGCAACAGGTCCATGTGAGGCAGGCTTGGGGACCATGGTCAACAGGTCTACTTGAGACTCAGGTGTGGAACACAGTAACCAGGTCTAGGTGAGTAACCGGTGGTGACAAAAGTTACCACGTCCAGGTGAGGCCCAGGTGGGGTCCAGGATCACCAGGTCCAGGGGAGGCCCTTGAAAGTACCAGAGTCAACAGTACGACGTCAGTCGCAGGTGGGAACCAGGGTCAGCAGGTCCAAGTCGTCCAAAGTGGGGTTCACAGTCACTAGGGCACGGTGAGACCCAGAGGGGACCAGAGTCGCCTGGTCCAGGTGAGGTCCAGGTGTGGAACACAGTCACCAGGTCCCAATTTTGCCCAGTTGAGTACCATGGTCAACAGGGCCAGGTGACGCCAAGATGGGGACCGGAGTCCCCAAATCCAGGTGAAGCCCAGGTGGAGACCACAGTCACCAGATCCAGGGTAGTCTCAGGTGCAGGCCAGAATCACCAGGTCCAGGTGAGGTGCAGGTGGCAACCACACTCACCAGGTCCCGGTGAGGCCTGGTGGGGACCAGAGTCACGAGGTACATGAGAAGCTAGAAACACTGCAGCCTCCAGGTCCACATGATGTCCATGGGAACGACAATCACCAGTTACAGGTGAGGCCCATGTGGAGCCAGAGTCACCTGGAACAGAAGAGGCCAAAGTCAGGACCAGAGTTACCAGGATCAGGTCACTCCAGTGGGAATAGAGTAACCATGTCCCGATGATGCAAGGTAGAACCAGAGTCCAGCACAGATGTGGCGCAGGTGGGGAGCATGTTCACTAGGTCCCGGTGAGGCCCAGTTGAGGACCAGAGTCACCAGGTCTAGGTGGACCTAGAGGGGTACCATATTACCTGGTTGGTGACATCCAGATGGGGTCCAGTCCATGTCAGGCTGAGGCCCAGAGGGGATCCAGAGTCACATATCCAGGTGAGGCTCAGGTGTGGAACAGAGTATCCAGGTCATAATGGTCCACAGGTGAGGACCAGAGTCACCAGATCTGGGTGAGGCCCAGTTAGCATCAGAGTCAGCAGTTCCAGGTAGCCAAGAAGGAGTCCACAGCAATCAGGTCCAGGTGGGGAGAAAGTCACAGGACTGGGTGAGGCCCAGATGGGGACCAGATTCACCAGGCCCAGGTGATTCCCATGTGGTGACCAGAGTTACCAGTTCCGGGTGAGGACCAGGTAAGGACCAGATTCACCAGGTCCAAGTGAGGCCCACGGGGCCTTTGTCACCAGGTATGAGTGAGGCCCAGGTGGCAACCCCACTCACCAGGTCCAGGTGAGGCCAACCTGCAGGCCATGCAGAGGAAATATGTCCCGATGATGCCCAGGTAGGGACTAGAGTTACCAGGTCCAGGTGAGGCCAACCTGCAGGCCATGCAGTGGAACATGTCCGATGATGCCCAGGTAGGGACCAGAGTTAACAGGTCCAGGTGAGGCCAACCTGAAGTCCATGCAGTGGAACCATGTCCCGATGATGCCCAGGTAGGGATCAGAATCATCAGGTCCAATGAGATCCAGATGGAGCATATTCACTAGGTCCAGGTGAGGTCCAATGGAGGACCAGAGTCACAGGACCTGGTTGAGGCCTAGAGGGGTACCAGAATCACCTGGTCCAGGTGACATCCAGATGGGGACCAGAGTCACCAGGTCAGGATGAGGCCCAGAGAGGTTCCAGAGTCATCATGTCCAGGTGAGGCTCAGGTGTGGAACAGAGTCACCAGGTACCAAAGATGCCCAGGTGAGGAGCAGAGTCACCAGGTCTGGGTAATGCGCAGATAGGATCAGAGTCACCAGTTCCGGTGAGGCCAAGAAAGAGTCCACAGCAATCAGATCAGGTGGGGAACAAAGTCACCAGGACTGGGTGAGGCCCAGATGGTGACCAGATTCACCAGGTCCAGGTGAGGCCCAGGTGGTGACCAGAGACCCGGGGCTGGGAGACGACCAGTAAGGACCAGATTCACCAGGTCCAAGAGGCCCAAGCAGGGACCTGTGTCCCCAGGTACGGGTGAGGCACAGGTTGCAACCAAACTCACCAGGTCCACGAGAGGCCATCCTTCGCGCCATGCAGAGGAACCGTGTCCCGATGATGTACATGTAGGAACCAGAGTTACCAGGTCCAGGTGATGCCAACCTGCAGGCCATGCAGTGGAACCATGTCCCGATGATGCCCAGGTAGGGACCAGAGTCACCAGGTCCAAATGAGGCCCAGATGGAGCATATTCACTAGGTCCAGGTGAGGCCCAGTGAGGACCAGAGTCACCAGATCTGGTTGAGGCTCAGAGGGGTACCAGAATCACCTGGTCAAGGTGACATCCAGATGGGGACCAGAGTCACCAGGACAGGGTGAGGCCCAGAGAGGTTCCAGAGTCATCAGTCCAGGTGAGGTTCAGGGTGGAACTGAGTCACCAGGTACCAATGATGCCCAGATGAGGACCAGAGTCACCAGATCTGGGTGACGCGCAGATAGGATCAGAGTCACCAGTTCCAGGTGAGCAAGAAGAGTCCACAGCAATCAGTTCCAGGTGGGGAAAAGTAACCAGGACTGGGTGAGGCCCAGATGGGGACCAGTTCACCTTGTCCAAGTGAGGCCCAGGTGATGACCAGAGTCCCCAGGTTGGGAGAAGACGAGGTAAGGACCAGATTCACCAGGTCCAAGAGGCCCACGTGGGGACCTGAGTCACCAGGTATGGGTTAGCCACAGGTGGCATCCCACTCACCAGGTCCAGGTGAGGCCAACCTGCAGGCCATGTGCGGAACCATGTCCCGATGATGCCCAGGTAGGGACGACAGTCACCAGGTCCAAATGAGGCCCAGATGGAGCATATTCACTAGGTCCAGGTGAAGCCCAATTGAGGACCAGAGTCACCAGACTGGTTGAGGCCTAGAGGGGAACCAGAATCACCTGGTCCAGGTTACATCCTAATGGGGACCAGAGTCACCAAGTCAGGTGAGGCCATGCTTAGGATAAGAGTCACCAGTTACAGGTGAGGCCAGGTGGACCAGAGTCAGACCCAGGTGACCATGGGGCCAGAGTCACTAGTGAGGCCCAGGTGAGGCCCA
>NW_023330247.1:0-21244 GCF_011100685.1 Canis lupus familiaris
AAAAATAAAATAAAAGTGAAGTAAAGTAAAATGGGCAATAACCTTAACAGACATTGCGCCAAAGAAGATATACAGATGACAAATAAGCATATGCAAAGAAGCTCTGCATCGTATTTTATCAGGGAAATGCTAATTAAAACAATAAGATACCACTAGACACCGATTAAAATGGCCAAAATCTAGAACTGACAACACCAAATGCTAGAGAGGATATGGAGCAATAGAAACATTCACTAATTGCTGGTGGGAATTCAAAATGATAATCTCTGTGGAAGACAATCTGGCAATTTCTTTTAAACTAAACAAAATTAAACTAAACTGACCCTTACAAAACTAAAAACTCTTACAAACTAACAAGATCTAGCCATCACTCTCCTCGGCATCTACACAAAGGCGTTGAAAACTTATGCCTACATTAAAACATATGCAAAATGTTTATAGCAGTTTTATTTATAACTGCCAAACTTATGGAAGCAATCAAGATGTCCTTCAGTAGGTGAATAAACTATGGTACATCTAGACAATGATGTCTGGAATATTATTTAGTGATTTAAAACGAGCTGTTAAGTCATGAAAAGACATGGAAGAATTTTAAATATGCATATTACTAAGTGAAAAATGCTTTTCTAAAAAAACTCCATAAAGTGTATATCCAACTATATGACCTTCTGAAAAAAGTAAATCTGTGGTTACAGTATAAAGATCAGTAACTACCCAGAGGTCAAGGGAAGCAGAAATAAATATGCAGAGCACAAAATTTTTTAGATCAGTGAAAATACTCTAGGGGCTCCTGGCTGGCTTAGCTGGTTAAGTGTCTGCCTTCAGCTCAAGTCATGATCCCAGGGTCATGGGATCGAGTCTTGCATCAGCCTCCTGCTCAGTGGGAGGCTGCTTCTCCCTCTGCCTCTGTCCCCAGATTGTTCCTCTCTCTCTTCTATCTGTCAAATAATAAATAAAATCTTTTTAAAATTTGAAAAGAAAATACTTTGTATAATATTATAAAAATGGATACATGTCACTGTACACCTATCCAAATCTAGAATATATAAAAACAAGAGTAAACTCTAAAGTAAACTATGGAGTTTGGCTGAATAAGAGTGAATGGGTGATGGGCACTGGGGGTTATTCTGTAGTGTATATTGAACACCAATAAAAATAAATTTAAAAAAAATAAGATTTATCAATGTAGGCTTGTCCTGGATACAAAAACAAACAGAAAAATACCATTCTGGTGAAAATGAGGGTAGCTATGCATGAAGGTATATGGAATCTCTATGTACCTATCAATTTTGTTATACACCTAAAACTGCCCTAAAATTGTCTTTTAAAAAATAAAATAAAAAGCGGGCTTACTGTAGAGCCTGTGAAGCCGAGGAGCTGCCAGAAGAAATACCAACTATGATTGCCACCAAAGTGACATTTATAAATCTATGTGTTTGGTAGAAAGGAATTTATGATAGAAGTACGTGAAAGCATTAGTGTCATTTTTCTTGTCAGAAACAAATGTTGTATAGTCTTATTTGCCCTTGTTAATATCTTGTACTTTACTTCCTAAGGCAGCTAAACTTCTTTCCCCTCCAGTTGAGAAAAAATTCAAAAAGGAACTTATAAAAATTAATACCTATACATTGAACTACATCATCATAGAGTCTCCCTCTCTTATTCAAATTCTACTTTGGAATTTAACCTAAAAAATCTGATTTTCCTATGTTCTTTGAGATAACCAAAACCTGTAACTTGTCGAAATCTGTTGGTATTATATTAACAGTGTCATGAGACACTGATCAACATGAGAAATCAGAGAAATTTCATAAGAAATCAACATGAGAAAACTATGTATAATTTTAACAGCACCTCAAAAATTATTCAAAAACAAACTGATGAAATAAACAGTTAATTACTGAATATTTTTAAAGAATGAAATGATCCATTCTTAGCAAACTTTTATGAGATATCTGAATACTGATCTTCTATTCATTTGCTTTAACTATATTATAAACCCATGCATTTTTATGAAAAAAATACAACGAAATCAGTTGTTTATGACAAATGACCCTATATTCCATCAGTTCATGCCTCTCTTCTATAGACCCCTCTCTTCACAATCCATTAAGCACTTTTCAAAAGGAAACTAGGCTTGTGTCTGCCATTTCTATTTTAGTTTCTAAAAGATTTCTATAATATTATGTTGCATAGCACTCTATAGTATATTAATCTATAAAAATGCAGTTTCATATAGGGCCTTAATAGTTGTGTTTCAAAAATGCACCATGTGCACTTATATTAAAGATTTATGTGTTCTAAAGAAGCAGATGCATAGACAGCGCTCTATTTCCTGTATTTCCTATTTTATAAATGTCTTTCATAGTTTAGAGCACTTTGATAAGATTCTTAGGAAGTAGGCTATAATTGTCCTCTATTTTTACATAAGAACAAATTGAGCACTCTACATATGAAAAGTAGAAAAACAAAACAAAATAAATAAAAACAATATACACCACTGGCTTAATTATTCTACTATTTGAGGTCATTATATAGACATTTAAGCAAAATATAGTATGTGAATCTGTCACTGAACAAATATAGAACCTCTCAAATGAGTAAACAAAAACACCCAGTTCACGTGTACTTTAGTGGCTTCTCCCTACCAAATTCCTCTTAGAGACACACTTTAAAAATTTTGTGGGGGCTTAAAAAATCACTTTTCTGAAAATAATAAAAGAGTTACTTAGGATTTGTGAGTGATGAATATTTTTTCTTGTAGAAAAAGTATTTGCCTAATGTCAATGACACTAGTCCACTATCCCCACACCCAGTCCTCTTTCTCCTTCTTTAGTTTGTTATTCTGAAATCTCCAAAATGCCTAATCACTAAGGAAAATATCAACTTTAAGCATTTTACTTGATTTCCATTTGCCCATTTAGATCATTTGCATGATCACAGCAATGATACCCTCACTATGAAATAATCCTTATCTGTTTCTAGCATCCTTTGATGGGTATAGAATTGGCAATAGTGAAAAGTACCTGATTAAGTTTTTCTGATTAAATGACTCAGTAAAATTTAGAATTTATTTTTATGCTGAAGTTAGAAGGTGTTATATACATATTAAATTAGAGTCTGGGGATCCCTAGGGTGGCGCAGCGGGTTTGGCGCCTGCCTTTGGCCCAGGGCGCGATCCTGGAGACCCAGGATCGAATCCCACATCGGGCTCCCGGTGCATGGAGCCTGCTTCTCTCCTCTGCCTGTGTCTCTGCCTCTCTCTCTCTCTCACTGTGTGCCTATCATAAATAAATAAAAAAAAAAATTTAAAAAAAAAATAAAAAAAAAAAAAAAAAAAAAAAAAAAAAAAAAAAAAAAAAAAAAAAAAAAAAAAAAAAAATAAATTAGAGTCTGGGAAATATCCAATAACTACATTTCTTGGCACCGCCATTAAAAATGAGTATCAAAAATATCTGAATGTAATAAGTGAAACAGAGAAGAAAGTATATTTCTATCTTCAGAGAAATGTTGTAATCCTTAATGATTTGTTTATACAGAACAGGAATTTATGGAGAAGAAATGTGTGTGTGTATGTGTACATGATATTCACAAAATTTGAGAAGAAAACATCACCAATTTTAATCTGGCTTAAGAAGAAATTAAATCTATCTAGCCATTTGATAATTAGAATTTTTTGCTTTTACTTCTTCAAATTTTCATTTATTTTTAGATTTTTAAAAGACTAAACCAAATTAATGTAAGCTGATTCTAACTCAACTTATGCACTCTAAATACAATTATAACTATTTAAATCTTTTAATAATCTGAGGCAAGTTTTAAATAAGTCTTAGTTTACCTTTCCCCACTTCTGTCAATCTACATTTAATCATGATCAAATTCATCTCACATTAAAATAGAATGAAATTAAAACTTTAAAGCCTAAAGAGTGACCTCAGCAAGATAGCAGAAGAGGAAGTTTCTGGATTGAATCTCTGAGCAGCAACTATCTGGCAGTCATCCATAGGTAAAAGTACCTTTTTGGAGTTTAGGAACTAAAGTAGGAAACCCTGGAACCCAAGACCAAGGAAGGCTTTTCAAGAAGGCAGATCCATGCCCAGATGGCAGGTTCACTGATTGTGGTCCCAGCTAAACCTAGAAATAGCCTCATCCCCTGTTGATTCAGCTACAGCCCTGTTTGGCCTTGGTCCTGCTACCAAGGA
The DNA here is from genome assembly GCF_011100685.1 of Canis lupus familiaris. Taxonomy (NCBI): domain Eukaryota; kingdom Metazoa; phylum Chordata; class Mammalia; order Carnivora; family Canidae; genus Canis; species Canis lupus. The sequence goes on from NW_023330247.1 coordinate 4,203, forward strand.
ACCCACAAGAGTCACATCTACCCATGCCTCAGTTAACACACCCGTCAACCTCAGTCCTGGATGTGGATCTGGAAGCAGCCATGACTTAGCTTTAGTACCTTTTGGCTGCCAGTTCTGTTCACCCAGTGACAGGTAGGAGACATACTCATTTGTGTCCCTGAGTCTGGCCTTCTGACCTCAATCCTACTGCAGAACTTTGTGACTCTTCTTCGGTCCTCATGTACAGTCTGGGAACAGACCTACCTCATATTATAATCAAATTGCCAAAGGTCAAAGACAAATAGAGAATTTTAAAAGGAGCAAGAAAAAAGTGACTTATCACACACACAAGATTATGAGCTAATTTCTTAGCATCAAACCTGTAGACCGGGAGAAAATGGGACAATATATTCAAAGTACTAAAAGAAAAAAACAAAAACAAAAACAAAACAACAACAAAAAAAACATTGCCAACCAAGAAAACTATACCCAACAAATCTGCCCTTCAGAAATGAGGGACACAGAAAAATTTCCCAGAAAAAAAATAAATCTGAGGAAGTTTATCACCACTAGATCTGGCTTAAAAAAAATACTAAAGGGATTCTTCAAGTTAAAGGCAAAGTATGCTAATTAGAAATATGAACGTTTAAAACTACTATAAAGATATATGTATAGTCATATATACATATGACTATATATGACTATATGTATACATATATGTATATATCTGTGTATATGTATATATCATACATATACATGTATATATCATACATATAAAGTCATATATACATATGATTATATGTATATGTACATATACATATATATAGTCTATATATATATATATAGTCATTTAAGAATATTCTATAATATTAAAGCTCCAATAGCTGGTGACACAAAAAATGGATATCTGTGAATTGTCTGATAAGGAATCCAACATAATAATTCAAAGAAGCTCACTGAAATGTGCTTGTGTGACATTCACTTTAACTCTATTTTAAAGATTAAAAAACAAAACTATTGAAAATAATTATAGCTACTACAATTTGTTAATGGATACAAAATATGAAAAGATATAAAGTGTAATATCAAAAGCATAAAATGTGAAGGGGATTAAAATATATGATTTGTATGTAAATAACTTGCTATCAGCTTAAAATAGACTCATAAGATGTTTTGTGCAAATCATATAAGAAAGTTCTAGTACCTACAGAAAGAAAGAAAGAAGAAAGAAAGAAAGAAAGAAAGAAAGAAAGAAAAAAAGAAAGAAAAAAAGAAAGAAAAAAAAAGAAAGAGCAAGCACCAAACCAATACAAAACATAAACAAAGAAAGACAACAAAGAAAGAGCAAACACCAAACCAATACAAAACATAAACAAAGAAAGACAACAAGAATTAAAACAATTCTTGAAATGGCAATAGTAAGTTCTTACTTATCAATAATTACTTTAAATATAAATAGATTAAATTATTCAATAGAAGATGGAATAACTAAATAATTCGGAAGATGCCGAATAATGTGCTTCCTACAAGTGACACTTTAAGAATATATTCTTTACATTTGCCATCCACCTTGATAGTACACCTGATGCGAACAGGGTCTGGACACAATAGCTGGCCTATTGCCTCAGAGAACCCCAAGGCCTTCCTTCACACTGGGCCCACACAACTTTAGTTCTGGATGGCTTGTAAGAGTACCCCTCATACACAGCACTCTAGGACCCCTTGGCTCATTCCTTGCTTTGACTCCAGCTGCTTCTCAAGGCACATCTGTGTGTGAAGAGCTCTGAAAATCACCCAGCCTACACCCTGCCTTGGTTCTAGCCACTGCACCAGCATGCCTCCTACATGGATCACCCCAGAACACCCCAGACTGTACCACTACAGCTCCAGTTGCCTCATCAAAACATTCCTTGCACCGAAAACCCCAGTACATCCTGGCTTGCACTGACTTCAGCTTTAGCTGAATTTCCAGGGTGCTATGTGCACAGAGAGCCCTGGGACTCTCTTGCTTCACTTACCCTTTTCTCCAGCCATCTCGCCAAGGCAGCCCCATCATGGAGTGCCCCAGGAACTTAGCCTATGCCACACAGAGCTCTAGCAAGCCAGTCAAAGTCATCAGGCACACAGTCTACAAAGGGTACAACCATACACAAGATGATTCAAGTTTAGAAGAAGTGGCTATTAACTGAATTCACAGAAAACAAATTCAGAGTGTCAAGCAAAATGGAAAAACTGAGAAGTATAGTCCTAATGAAAGAAAAAGACAAAACCTCAGAAAAAGAACTAAATGAAACAATGAAACCATTGTTAGGTTTTTCTAATTAACAGTAAGACATTTTTATTTACCTTAGAAATCCTGCAAATTTGAACAGTGTACTATGAAAATAGTTTCACTAGATTCAATGACTATGCATTTTTACTATAAACTGAAAAATAGAATTTGTATACATTTTAAGGTCATGAATATTGTTGAAGACTCTTCTAACAATGTGAAAGCTGGGGAAGAGATTTTATAAAATATTATTTTTAGGCTTGGGGCACCTTGTGGGTTCAGTGGTTGATTGAGCATCTGCCTTTGGCTCAGTTTGTGATCCCGGGGTCCTAGGATCAAGTCCCACATCAGGCTCCTTGGAGGGAGCATGCTTCTCCCTCTGCCTATGTCTCTGCTCTCTCTGTCACTCATAAATAAATAAAATCTTTAAAAATATATTTTAGGCTTAATGAAAAGCTTCCTTTAATGTTCTGCTATTTATGCACACACATACACATATATAAATACATATACATTACAACTTGTTTTTCATGGGATGCTATTTATATATAGCAGCTAGGATCAAGCAGTATAAAGAAGTATAATGACAGATGGCTGATACACAATTTAAAGTTTTTTCAGAGTTTTGTTAACAAAACAAAGCCATTAACAGTATTAAGGGGAAAAAAGTGTTTACCACAGAAAGGAGAACTTACACAAATGTGGCAAAGTTAGGATAAGTCAGGTTTTAGAGCAGAAAGTCAGAGCATCAGAAAAAAATCAATGCAATGGTGTGAGTAAGCTCTTAACAGCCTACAGGAAAAAGCTCTGGTAGCTCAGTGTATCCACTAAGGGTTTCATGATGTGGTCTGAGAAAGCTGCTACCTTGGAGAAACCACAGAATAATATTAAATGGTTGACTCACATTGCATCAGATGGTGGGGCCAGTCATTGGGAAGATAGGTAGAAGCTCAAGCCCTTTGGGCACATCTGCATTTGTGTCACCCTATCTGTCCATCACAATCATCTAAAGCAACAGTTTCCTCTTTACTTTTGCCATCTAAACCTTGTATATGTTTCTGTTCTGGCCAACTCTAAGTCCGAACCACATAGGGAAGAGGACTTGAGAAAACAGAAATCCTAGATATGACTTACTACAAGCAATTCAGGAATGAAGGATAAGCTCCACTATACTCTCCTCCCAAAAACCAAAACCAAAACAAACAAACAAAAAATGAATGGAAAAATGGAGAAGAACCTGGCCTTAATCTTAATGAAATAAATTTAATTATGACATACAAAGATTAATTCATTAATATAGTCAAAGAATTTTCTTAGGTTGATTTTAATGCCAGTGCCTTTTCCATAAACTATAGATAATTAATTCATTACCCATTTTATTCATTTTCTCATTCAATTATCATTTTCTTCACTTAAGAAATATTTAGTAAGCATTCAGGTATCAAACATGTATAATGGATAAAAAGTATGAATATAAGAGCAAAATTTCTTCACACACTCAAACTACAGTCTAGTGGAGAGAGAAAAATAATAAAGAAACAGAAAATGTAAGTGAATTTCAGTGATGTAAAAAGAATAAAACAGAATAAGAAGTTTGAATATGGAAGGGACTAATGCATCAATTAAAGAAAGCATCTCAGACATGACATCTCATCAGAGACCAGCATCAAATGAGGAAGTGAGCTCTGGAGATAATGGCAAAGTGAGCACCTCATGCAAAGTGAGGGCCAAGACTGAAAGCATGAGAGACAGGGATATGTTTATTGCTTTGAAGAAATAATAAAATGCTAATGTGATGGAATGAGATAAGGAAGAGAGAAATTGCATTGCAAGTAAAAATGGAATCAGATGGGGTGGCTAGGTGGCTCAGTTGGGTAAGCATCTGCCTTTAGCTCAGGTCATGATATCAGGGTCCTGTAATCCAGCTGCAAGTAGGGTTCCATGCTCAGCAGGGAGCCTGCTTCTCCTCCTCCCTCTGTCCCTTCCCACTGCTCATGCTCTCGCTCTCTGTCAAATAAATAAATTTTAAAAATTGAATTAGAAAGTGATAAAGGAATTTCAAAGACAGACGATGCAGACTTTGGCAGTCATGGTATGGAGAATGGAATGTTTTAAAACAGATGACATTGTCATGATTTGTATTTAAAAGAATGGGTATGGATACTATGTGAAAAAAGAGAAAGAGGCTGGTCTTGCCGAATGTGGCAGGAAGGTTAGGTGGTAACCACTTGGGGTAGTTTTCTTTCTGAAGAGGGTGTATAGACCCTATTTGTTTTAGCATAGGGCTCCTTATTTATTACAGATGAATGGATCAAAACATTTCTCATAAAGACCTGGAACCAGGCATTCCAGACTCAAAACTATTTTAAAACACTCAAAATCCAGATATGTACCTAGTTATAAAATAATCTGCATAATAAGACTTTAAGGCTTGATACTCCTATCAGATGATATTTTGGTTTCTTCTTTATTTTAATGAGGCAGCACATACTCCTTTAATTTTTCCTTCCAAAGACAGAAAGTGCACAAAGAGGAAATTCGCTCATAAATGGTACAAGATATGCCATTTCTTACTTTTTTTTTTAAGATTTTATTTACTTATTCATGAGAGACACACACATACACACAAAGAGGCTGAGACACAGGCAGAGGGAGAAGCAGGCTCCATACAGGAATCCCGACGTGAGACTCGATCCCAGGTCTCCAGGATCATGCCCTGGGCCAAAAGCGGCGCTAAAACCGCTGAGCCACCCAGGCTGCCTCCCATTTCTTACTTTTAAGAAAAAGTATTTATTTATAATTTTAGATAATGAAAGGGAGAAAAAGGTTGTAACCCTTGTACTTCATCCCCTCTCTGTGAAACACTAGCAATTCTACAAAGCATGGTCTCTATCTTTTGCAGCTTTATCCTGAATATAAGGATTAAAAATAATATTAAAATAGAATCATGAAATAATTTTAACCTTCCCACTGGCTAATTACTCAAGCTAAAATCTATCTTCTACCTGTGATATTTCAAATATGGTACAAATGATAAAAATGCAAATAGTTAAATATTGTCAATCCAGTTATAGTTACACTAAGCTGAATTGCATAATTTTATCATTAATTCTAAACAATAACATTATTTTAATTTCTGCAGTTTTATGGTTACAGATATGCTTAATTGCATAGAGGCTGGCCAGCAATATAAATTAAACCACCATGTTTTTGGTTGAGACAGCCATGTTAATAAAATTACAAACTTCTAAAATATCTTATCAGATTATAGTAATTTAAACTGTTTTTCAGTTTACACACGATCATCTCAAAATTTATTACTTTGAACTTTAAAAAGTAATATAACAAAACTCTCACTTAAGCTTAAAAGAAAGTAAGCAATACCCATTCAGAAAGTTTCTGATGAGCAGCATTGAAAGTAGCTCATTCAGAAAACAGAGGTAGAGTTTGCTAATGACCTAAAGTTGAAAGAGCAGCATAACAATCCATCAAGTTCCAAATGATATTGTCATCTATCTGAAAATTAATGTGGTAGATATGAAATATAAGCAAATTAAAAATTGGGCATATAGGAATAATATACCTAATCATTGTTGCATCCTAAATTGCTTATTTTGTCAAGGTATAAATGTGTTACAAAGAAAAAGATATCCATGAAAGTATATTAAACTAAGGTTTCCTTTGCACACACAAATTTCAAAACTCTAATTAAACCCTCAACATATAAACTCCCAACAGTTTTCTACAGACATATACAACACAAATAAGGCAAAATAGATATCAACCTAGTGTACAAAGCATGCACCGATTACCACATTTAAAGAAAAAAACAAAACTAAATCAAAGTCAACTCCTTATATGAATAACTGCAAAAAAAATTTAGCTAAGCTCAATACTTTAAAATGCTACCAAATAAAGTTCATACGCTGAAACAGAATGAGAATCTCTCTCTCTCCCTCTATTTTTCTCTCTTGCACAAACACACGTTTCACACTAGCCATGAAATAGTTGTGATTTAATCTTTGATTTTCATAAAATAAATTGTGTGAGTAAAAATAACCATTAGAAAGGTGAAAAGAAAAAAATGATCACATGGAAAAATATATTCTTTCAAAACAAATCACAGCAAAGGTTTTTCTTAATACATAGAGATTCCCGAAATTAACAAAACACCAAAATACAAAGAGAAAAATAGAGAGAGTAGGACACACAGGTATCAGAAAAGAAAAAAAAGAAAAATAACACAAGTCTTTAAATATATGAGAAAACTGGAATAGGAATCACTCACAATATTATTTTCTTCCTTGCCTCCAGGTCTCTCCATTAGCATGATAATCTCTTAAATTTTTTCCAGTTTTCCTGTATTGCTATGTCATCTTTCTCTCAAATATGGGATTTTAATAAAATCTGGTGTTATCTAGCAAATATACTACTGAGCCAGTCAATTCACTGTCTCTGATTGTTTCAGGCTCCACCTTGGATTTCAAACCTCTTTGTCACAAGCACATGTCATTTCTCAGGAAGTGCTCTGTGCTAACCACTCAGATAGGTCTTAAATATGGCTATACTAAAGCGCCAGATCCTCACTTTTTCACTCACCTAATAATGTGCTACTCTGGCTGTATCCTAACATTTTCCTCCACTTAGATTGGAAGGGAAGTGGTGAGAATTATAGAATGAGAATATGTGGAATATAAGGAATTTCTGAGTTAAGGATATTTTACCCATTTTACTCTCCCTCTTTTCTTGAAAGAAGCTGACCAAGAAGCACCATATTCAGGTCTACTCCTTGGAAGAGAGGTTCTGTGAGAAGGAGCCCTGATCAATCTATAGCTGGAAAATACTGAGCTTAATTCTGGGCTTCAGCATAAGGACACAAAATCCCTTCAATTATATTTGTACATACTTCAATATCAACATTTCCAGTGGTATCTGCTGGAGCTAGTGGTCTTATTTATTAAATGGTTTAGGAAAAATTTGACTGTGCTTCCCTCTCCCAAATTAAATATACACAAATTCCTCTCAAAAGCAAGCAGATTCTAAGATAGGCAGACAGTTCTAAAATCAAAAGTATATTCTCATTGTATCCACAATACTGTTGTGATTGTTCTTTTTTCCTAAATTTTCACTCTTGCTTATTTTATACACATTACAATCAAACTTTCTATAAGAATTATTTCGGGGCACCTGGCGGCTCAGTCATTAAGCATCTGCCTTTTGCTGGGGTCATGACCCTGGAGTCCTGAGATTCCAGTGTAGGGCTCCGTGATCAGCAGGGAATCTACTTCTCCCTCTGCTCCTCACCCACCCCCACCCCAGCTGATGTTCTCTCTCTCTCTCTCTCTCTCTCAAATAAACAAAATTTTAATTTAAAAAAAAAGAATTATTTCACCTGTGCAATTTTAATGCACACTAATAGCCAGTGAAACATATTTCTCAAGCATGTAAAAAGTTTCATACACTTTGTCTTCAATTTTAAGACAAATTTAAGGTGCTAATTTAAGGTGCTTTTTCCTTACAATTTGTCAAAACAGACTATTAGTGTTAACCAAGTTACATCACATTTAAATTAATACTGACAGCTTAATACATGAATATATTCATATGCAAAGAACACAATAGTCAAATCAAATACAGAAGTTAATATACAAGTTTTATAGAAAGGAAATCACATTGAGTGCATTTTAACCTAATTGAGACTGATTTTAAATTACTTTTATTTTAAAGGTATATTTAATCTTCCAAGAATAACTTTTGTTTATATGAAATTAAGAGCCTTTGAATATTTTTTCTTTTCCTCCTTTTTTTTTTCTTTTTCATCTTATTTTTTAAGATTTTATTTATTTATTCATGAGAGACACAGAGAGAGAGAGAGAGGCAGAGACACAGGCAAAGGGAGAAGCAGGCCCCATGCAGGGAGCTTGACGTGGGACTCGATCCCGGTACCCTAGGATCACACCCTGAGCCAAAGGCAGACGCTAAACCGCTGAGCCAACAAGGGATCCCCTCTTTTTCATCTTGTAATTTTAATCTACTAAGTGGATGAATTTCTGTCTGGCAAGATTTCATTATCTTCTGCTTTGATTAGAAATCATTCCAATTTGTAGCATTTTCTTTACTCCTTTGAAAGGACTTCAATCTCTGTTGGTTTAATAAATGTGTTAATATATGTTACAAGAGTAAAACTCTAAGTAAGGAGATTCGAGTATGTTCTTTTGAGGAGGAAGTATGTTATCTTACTTTTTTAAGTATACATTAGCAACTCTAAAAAGAGAGGAGTATCTAGAATTTTTGAATGATTCTTAATAGTCAATAACAGTCATTTTCATTACATTTAACAATATTTAACAATTTTTATTGAGTGGCCAGTATGTAAAAAATTCTAAGACCACCACTGAGGGTATGTCAAATAAGGCACATACCCTCATGATGCTAATACCCAAAAACTAAACAATTACAACTAAGGATTATAACTATTCTGATGGTCAGTAGTATGAGACAGCTTGAAGGTGATTTGAACTATGCATTTAAAGAATCAGTGACAAAAAAATAAAGAATCAGTGAATGAACTCTGAGAAAATGATATATAAGACAATTCTTTAGGATAAATGTGATTCCTTCAGGTAATGTGTATGAATATTGGGCCCAAAGAATATGAAATAGTTATATCACAGATTTCTCTACAGTATTAATAATTCAATTTTATTAACCATCACTGTTTATTTTCTGTGATTTTCCTATTCATATAGTCTACTCATTTTCTTTTTTATTTGTCTTTTGCCTATTCCATAATAATTTGCTGATGTTGCAAATTTTTTCTTTTTTATTTGTCTTTTGCCTATTCCATAATAATTTGCTGATGTTGCTCATATGTGAAAGGTTATATGTATATTGGTTAAGAGCAAGAATTTGGAATCTGGAAAGCTAATTTCATCTAAATCTCAAATCCATGTGCAATCTCTGTGACATTGGACATGCTCTCTCAATGGATGCTTCAATTTCCTCATCCATAAAATAAGATAAATAATGGTATCAATCACATGGGGGAGATATGATGATAAAATGAATATGTAGAATGCATAAAACAAAATTGTACATGGTAAGCTCTTTATAATAGTTTGTTATTGTATCATTATGAATTAAATATTGATGTTAGTGTACATCTCTAACAGCAATCTAAAAGCTATCAAGCATTCACTATGCATTTCAATGCCTTCATTGTGAATCTCACTTTCCCAAATTGAAACTCTATTTCTAATCACCTTTTCCACTAGCTTATAGACATGTGACTTAGATTCTGCCAATATGATGCAGCTGCATGAGTGTGTCACATCAGCAAACAAGCCTGGAATAACAGGGTACCAAAATTGCTATAGCACACAGGAACAAAGCCAATGAATTTATGAGGTTGGCAATAGTGGTGGCCTTTGCTTTTCTAGGGATATGTATAGAGGCAATCTGAATGGTCCGGTGTTTGACATACTGTCATAAGCTACCCTCCATAAAGCCTATAACAAAATAGGCTGTTGCTAACCCCTGGTAATAGAACTTTTTACCTTTATACCAAGAGGTTTGAGAAAGCACCAAAATCTGCATGTAACATGTTTCCAGGCTTACTTCAAAGGATTTATGCTATAAAAGCTAAAGTTCTTTTGAGTATTTTTAAAATGAAAACAAAACAAAACAAAACAAAAAACATGTCAGTAGAGTCTATGGTGGTTCGATATGTGCTAAATGTGTCCCTGACCAGAACAAATGTGCTTTCCTTACTGAAGAACAGAAAATTGTGAAAGTGCTAAAGGCACAGCACAGAGTTAGAAAGCTAAATAATACAGTGAAGCCTATTTTTAGTAATAAAACAATTTAAAAACTAAAAATAAATAATAAATAATTATTATGGCCCTTTCCACATAGCAACTAAAACAATAGGGTCAGCATATTAGTTAACCACCTAGTTCTCTGGGGTGATCTGAGAGTTGTTTCTGGGGGGCTTATTAATATTTCTTAATAAACACTTCCTGCTTAAACCTGTGGGGATGTAGTTTACTGACTTAGAGTGGGGAGAAAGACCAACATAGTAATTGACTTCAGAAGTGATTCAGGCATCTAGCCCTTAAAAAAAAATGGGAATTTGAAATTGGTCATCTTATCTTATTGAGTTTCAGATCAGAAAACAAACAATCAGGATCAGAGGAGGAATGTTTAATGCTGGTATTACATGGCACATAATGACAAACATTGACTTAGCTTATCACTGTGGCCACTTGGAATAAAGTGCATTTTAAAAGTAAGTTTTTCCCTGCACAATGAAGGAAACCATCAACAAATTTAAAAAGGCAACCTACTGAATGGGAGAACATATTTGCAAATGATATAGTTGATAAGGGGTTAATACCCAAAATATATAAAGAACTTACACAGCTCAATACCAAACAATCTAATAAAAAATAGCCAGAAGACCTGAGTAGATATTTTTCCAAAGAAGATATATAGATGGCAAATAGACATGGAAAATGTTCAACATCACTAATCATATCAGGGAAATATGAATCAAACCACAATGAGATATCACCTCACCCCTGTCAGAATTGCTAAAATCAAAAAGACAAGAAATAATAAGTGTTGGTGATGACATGAAGATAAAGGAACCCTCATATACTGTTTGTTGGAATGCAAATTGGTGCAGCCACTGTGGAAAATAGTATAGAAGTAACTCAAAAAATTAAAAACAGAAATACTGTACAGTCTAGTAATTTCACTACTAGATATTTACCCAAAGGAATGAAAATAGTAATTTGAAGAGATATATCCTCTCTGTATTAATCATAGCATTATCTATAATAGCTAGGCTATGAAAACAACCTAGGTGTCCATAGATGAATGAATTAAGAAGCTATATATATATATATTTATATTTATATGTATAAAATAACAAACAATATATATAAAAATGAAATATTACTCAGCCTTAAAATGTAATGGCATCTTGTCATTAGCAAAAACATGGATGAACTTTGAAGGCAAGAGGCTAAATTAAATAAATCTGTCAAAAAAAGGCAAATACCATATGATTTCATTCATATGTGGTATTTAAGAAACAAAATAAATTGAGGCACATAGCTGGCTCAGTTGATAGAACATGCGACTCTTGATCTTGAGGCCTGTGAGTTTGAGCCTCACATTGAGCTGTAGAGATTATTTAAAATCTTTAGAAAAGAAAATGAACAAAGGAAGAAGAGTAAAATATAAAATAGACAAATACAGGAGACAAACTGGTGATTGACAGAAGGGAGATAGGTGGAGGGATGAATAAAAGAGATAAAGGGGATGAAGAGAACACTTACTGTTATAAGCACCAATATATAGAATTGTTGAAGCATCATACTGTAACTTGAAACTAATATAACTCTGTATGTTAATTATGGTCAATTTAAAAAAACTAAAAAAGTAGTTTCTGAGTGATATTCCAAAAAAAGGTAAGCCTGAAGGGTTCAGTGATTACTATTTACACCGTTTTGATGAGTATCAAAAGTACCAGGGCTCTTTTGTATGTAGCTGCTTCTAGCATTGCTGGAGAGTTTAAAAAATAATTTAACAGCTCAAAGTTTTATATTCTTTACTTCAACCATTATCAGGTAACTAAAAGATTCCTATGACATGTTTTTAAATTTTTTCTGTTATTTAGCAACTGAGCTGTTTAGCAACACAGAAACTGAAGCTGTTATTACAAAATTTCACTATAGGAAGAATGCACAGCTGTGTTAGGCTTCCTTCTGCATGTATTTATTCATTCAACAGATATTTATAGCCAACCACATGAAAAGCACTAAAATAGATGCTGCAGTATAGGAACAAAAGAAATAAAGTCTCTACCTTCAAGGATCTTACTTCTATTGAGGGAGAAAGAAAATAAGCAGATACAAGATAGCAGGTATTAAAAGGAAAAAAAAGAGAGAGAGAGACTGGGCTAAAGAAACTAGAAAGTGATGAGGTGGTATATTACAGAAAATGACCAGAGAATGCCCTGTGATCGTTTGGGTTCTTCAAGATGGGTCAGATGAGCAAGAGATTTATTGTGGAAAATGCCTGCGAAGGATCAAGGAGCAGAGCCAACAAGGTACAGTGAGATCTCAGGCCATCTTATAATACAGAGGAAGAAAACTTGAGTATGTGGAATCTCAGACCTCAGTTGAGTTTTAAACGACTTTGACAAGGAGGTTTTCAAGACAAAGTCACCTGTTTAATTAAGGAGTTTCTCATTCTACAGGAATGGGCCTTGCATTCATTACTCCTATTAGAGGCAGTAAGTGGCTCTGAGCAGCCTTCAGGAAGCACAGCTTTGATTCAACATGATAATGGAACTGGTTGGGGGCATCCATTATGCTTCCAAGGGCAACAAAAGTGGAGTACCATATTTTCATGTCTACCACGTCTCTTTAATAAGATAGTATTAGAGGAGAGAGCCTGAAGAAAGTTAGTCATCAACAAACACCAAATCCCCCTGTGATAGATAGTTTGGGTATTATTTTGTGTGTTAATCTATGCATTTATTAATTTAATTATCATTCATTTATTAAGATACTATTTATAGAGCTAACCTGACAAGCAGATCAATAAACGATTAGTCCAAGAAATTCTTAAACTCAAGATTATTGTTGCTATGCTTCTAAGGGCATAAGAAAATACAAAAGATATTTTTTTCCTAATATTGTCTCACCTTCTTCAACATACACACTGATTGCCTAGGAGTTCAAAGTACTCCTACAAACTTCAAAAATAGAGGAAGTTAAAATCCTAATTTTTTCTCAAAAAAATGTTTGTTTTTAAATGAAAGTAATACTTTCAATCATATAAATACCAGTTTCTGTCTGTGGCTCTGCTTTTAGAGAAGACACATTTATACAGAATAAGTGTGGATTTTCTCTACCCGATGAGGAATGAAATATTTGACTTAGTTTTCCATGTAGAATAAAGCCTTTTAATATTGTGGGCAAATTTTTTACTCTATTATTATCTAATTAGCATCACAAAATATCAGTTACATTCTATCAGTATGACAGAAACACAAAATTGCAATCTTGCTGTGTAGATACTGTCATTTCTTTATATTGTTAACAGAGATCACTGAAATGAGTGAACTTGAAATTTTCTCAGGATTTTCATGACCTAAAAATCTCCATACCTTTCTGTTAATTCTTGCTTCCTATTTCTTTGAAACTGAAATTCTAGCTGCTTGTGAAATATACCATTTAGGCAGCTATTAATAAAATAATCAGGTGTTTGAGTGGCTCAGTCAGTTGACCCTGATTTCAGCTCAAGTCATAATCTCAGGATCAAGAGATGCAACCCTGTGGCAGGTTCCACACTTAGTAGTGGGAGTTGGCTGAGATTCTCTCCCTGCCCCTCATTGCTCACCCCAACCCTACCCCATCATCTCCCCACACACAAGTGCACTCTCCCCCCCCTCAAATAAATAAATAATCCTTTAAAAAAGCGATCAGTCCAAAAGATACTTTTTGGTTATCAAAGCAAGCTTTCTAAAAACTGTGCCTGAATAATAATTGTCCCATAGGCACAATTATAGACTGGCTCCCTCAATACACATTTTTACTCTGATAATCTCAGAATTGCCAGTGATAACAGAAGATCTCTGCTCTAACAAAATCATAGTTGATACTTAGTGTTTTCCATCAACAATAAATTAACTAGAAAGATAAATCCAAAGAGGCATAAAACACTTTGCTTTCAACACAAAGAAAATCAATACTAATCTGATCTGGTCAAGAAGTAAAAGCATATGTTATTTATCATTCAACCCTCTTTCAAATTTACTCTTTCTAGACTAAGATTTTTGACATTGTCATTTGATGATTATGTTTAGTTAGAAGAAAGAAGAATCACATATTGGACAAGTTCATTCTCAAACTAGTAATTTTTACAACTAAGTATATATTTTTTTAATTTTTGTAAGGTTTTATTTATTTATTCATGAGAAACACACATAGAGAGGCAGAGACATAGGCAGAGGGAGAAGCAGGCTCCCTGCAGTGAGCCCAATGTGGGACTCGATCAAAAGGCAGACGCCCAATCACTGAGCCACGCAGGTGCCCACTAAAACTGTATTTTAAAGAAAATTCAATCAAATAAAAAAGTCTCCTAGAATATCTATCACATGCATTGTTAGTAATTGTTCTCCTTTCCAGATTTTTATTTAATTCATTGATATAAATACTGATTAAACAACTACTATATGCTAACAGGATTATAGGTGCCAGGGTTACTACAGTAAATTAAAGAGACAATTCTATGTTCCCACAGAGCTTATATCTTGATGCTTTTTGGTCCTGACCATTTAAATGACAAGGAGGCCCCCATTCTTGAATTGCTCTTTCCCACTTCTAATAATGCCATGTTAGTGTTCTTAGATTCTTATTCTGGAATTTTGAACACTCTTGGAACACACCAATCAGTTTCACCACAAAGCCCTAGATTTCAATCTGCATTAATTTCTCAATGCTGGTGAAGCTTCTTTTACTTTTTAGTTGATTTTGTACTGCATTCCAATAAATTGTTTATGTAAACATTTCCAGGCTTCTCTAATTCCCATTTTTACATAATCACACCTTTATCAACAGATGATATATCCTGCTCAGAATAAAGACTAGTAATTGGGAAGACAGGTAGAAAGACATTTGTTTGTGCCTTCTTCAATTTCTTTTAGCAAAGTCTTCATTTTCATTTGCACAGATCTTTTATCTCCTTGGTTAAATTTATTCCTAAGTATTTTATTGTTTTTGATGTTATTGTGATTAGGATAGTTTCTTTAGTCCTTCTTTTGGTGCTCCATAATTAGTGTAAGAGAATGCCACTGATTTCTGTGGGTTGATTTTGTAACCTGCCACATTGATTGATTCTAATATTTTTTTGAATGACTCTGGGATTTTTCTATACATAAGATTATATTATCAGCAAGTAGCAACAGTTTTACTTTTTCCTTCCCAATTTGGATGCCTTTTATTTCTTTGTCTTGCCTATCTTCCAGTTGAGACTTCTCATAGTATTTTGAATAGAACTGGTGAGAATGGGTAAGCTTGTCTTATTCCTGATCTCAGAGGAAGTCGCTTTTCATTTTTTCTCCTTTAAGTATGTTAGCTCAGGTTTATCATATATCCCCTTTATTATTTTGAGATATGTTCATCCTATATACAATCTGTTGGGAGATTTTAATGAAAGGCTGTTGCATATTTGTTGTCAATTTTTTTCTTCATCTTGATGATTATGTGACTTTTATTGTTTGTTTTATTGATGTGATGAATTATATTTATTGATTTGTGTGTGCTGAGTCATCCTTGCATTCCAGAGATAAATCCCACTTGGTCATGATGTATAATCCTTTCAATGTGTTCTTGAATATGGTTTGCTACTATTTTATCGAGACTTTTTGTTTTATTTCTTAGGGATTTTGGTCTATAGTTTTCTAGTAGTATCCTTCTGGTTTTAATATCAAGGTAATGCTGGCTTTGTAGAATGAGTTTGGAAGTGGTACCTCTTCTACGATGTTTTTTGAAAGTGTTTGAGCAAGATTGGTGTTAATTCTTCTTCAAATGTTTCAGAGAATTCACCAATGAAACCATCTGACTATATAGTATGCTGTGTGGAGAGCTTTGGGATTATGACTGAATCTCTTGACTTGTTGCTGGTTTGTTAGACTTTTTATTTCTTCCTGATTCAGTCTTGGTCAGTTTTGTGTTTCTGGAAATATATCCATTTCTTCTAGATCACATAATTTGTTGGCATATAACTTGTTCATAGCAGCTCTTACAATTCTCTGTATTTCTATAGTATCTGTTGTAATGTCTCCTCCTTTATCTCTAATTTTGTGCGTTTGAATCTTCCCTTTTTTTTTAGTCTAGTTAAAGACCTGTCAATTTTGTCTCTTAAAAAAAGTAGTTTTGGTTTTCTTTATCTTCTCCATTGTTTTTCTGATCCATGTTTATTTCTGCTTTGATTTTTGCTATTATCTTCCTTCTACTAATTTTAGGCTTAATTTGTTCTCCTTTTTCTAGTTCCTAGTAGTATAAGTTAGGTTGCTTATTTGAGGTCTTTTTAATCTCCTAATATATGTGTTTATTGCTATAAACTTTCCTCTCGAACTGTTCTTGTTGTATCCCACAACATTTGGTATGTTGTATTTCATTTTCATTTGTTTCAAGATACTTTACTTCACTTTTGATTTCTTCTTTGATCCATTTGATTTCTTTCGGGATCCATTGATCAAGTGTATAGTTTATTTTCCACATATTCTCAAATCTATTCATTTTTCTCTTGTTGATTTTAATTTCATTGCCACTGTGGTCAAGAAGATAGTTGGTATGATTTCATTTTCTTAAACCTTGCTAAGGTTAGTTTTGTGGCCTGTTATATGATCTATTCTGAAAAATGTTGTATGTGTGTGAGAAGAATGCATATTCATCAGTTGCTGGTGTATGGAATTTATACATATATATTCTCTTAAGTCCACTTTTCTAAAGTGTGATTCAATCCCAACATTTCCCTTGTGATTTTCTGTCTGGACAATCTATCCAGTGTTCATAGTACAGTGCTGTAGTCCCCTATTACTATTATATTATTATATATTTCTCCCTTAAGATCTGTTAGTATTTGCTCAATATGTTTTGGTGCTCACTGTTGGGAACACATTTATTTATGGCTATTATATCTTCCTGGCGTATTGACTGTTACATTACATTACAAAATGACCTTCTTTGTTTCTCGCTGCCATTGTTGACTT
>NW_023330248.1:0-32191 GCF_011100685.1 Canis lupus familiaris
TTATTTCTGCTCTCACTTTTTTTCCCTCTCTGAGTCTTTAGCTTGGTTTGCTATTCCTTTTTAGCTCTTAAGATGTAGGTTTAGGTTGTGTTGGGACTTCTTGTTCTTGAGGTTAGGCCATGTATTGCTATTCTACTTACCCCTAGGACGTGCCTTTTCTACATCCTAGAAGTTTGAGAAGAAACATGTTATTTTCATTTGTTTAAATTCCTCTTTAATTCTGGTTGCTACATTCATTTCTCAAGTTAGGATGTTCCTAATCTCCACGTATTTTGGTCTGTCCAAATTTTTTCAACTGTCGAGTGAAGTTTTATAGCGTTGTGGGCCAGAAAAATGTGCAGGGTGTCGATATCAAACCTTCTTGTACCTGTGGTACTGTTGAGGGCATGATTTGTGGGCCAGGTGGTTAGATTCCTTTCGGAGAGATGTCCCATGTGCAACTTGAAAGGAATGGGTATTCTGCTTTTAGGAAGAAAGTTCAGACTATATATGTTGAGTCCCTGTGGTCAGGGTGTGTCAAGGGTATTGTTCCCTTGTTGACTAATGCATTATATGATCGGTCCATTTCCATAAGTGGGTTTAAATCCCCTTTATTGTATTATTATCGTGAGGTCGAGTTTGTTGTTAATTGTGTTGGGTTATTTAGATATACATGTTCGGCCAGCATAAATATTAGTGTGTTAACTTTTTTTGTAAACAAAATTTATTTTTTATGGTGTTCAATTTTGACAACATACAGAAAACACTAGTGCTGTTCCCGGTCAACTGTTCCCCTCAGTGCCCGTCACCCATACCCTCTTCCTGCCCCTCCTCCCCTTCCAGCACACCTTGGTTCATTCCCAGAGTAGGAGTCTTTTGTTTAATCTCCCTTTCGTATATTCCACAGTTCTTCTCATTCCCAGTATATTCCCTTTCACTATTATTATATTCCCCAAATGAATGAGAACATACACTGTTTGTCTTTCTCCGATTGACTTACTTCAACTAGCATAATACTCCAGTTCATCCACGTTGAAGCAAATAGTGGGTAGTTGTCTTTACTAATGGCTGAGTAATATTCCATTGAGTACATAAAACACTCTTCTTTTATCCATTCAGGTTTTCAATGGACACAGGGCTCCCTTCCCACGGTATTGGATATTGTGGACATTCCTGCTATAAAACACGGGTGCAGGTGGACACCCATTTCATTGCTCTGAATCTTGGGGTAAATCCCCACCAGTGACAATTGCTGGATTGTAGGAGAAGGTCTATTTTTTTCTTTTTTTTCTTTTTAAAATTTATTATTGATAGCCACACTGATATAGAGAGTAGAAGATAGATAGAGAGGGCGGCAGAGACATAGCAGAACTAGACTCCAGCACTGGAGCCCGACATTGGGATTCGATCCCGGGGTACTCCAGGATCGCACCTGGGCAAAGACAGGCGCCAAACTTGCGCGCACACCAGGATTACCTTGTTCTAATTTCAAGGCAATTATGGTATCGAGATATGCAGGGGACCGATCCCAATCAGTGGGTATCTGATTTCAGACCGGATTTGTGAGCCAGTAAGTATGTGTCTATTCTGGAGAAATTCCATGTGCACTTGAGAAGAATGTGTATTCAGTTGAGGTTTGATGTAAAGTTCTGATTAGATTTCTGGTGAAATCCATCTGCTCCAGTGTATGATTTAAAAGCTATTTCTTTGAGATGTTGTGGCCTAAAAACCTATGAGTGTAGAAAGAGCTAGATTGCAAGTCACCAAGTGAAGTGATTATTATATAAGTATTTCTTCACTTGGTATTAATGGTTTTAAATATTTGGCACTCACACATTCGGGGCATATAGGTTCAGAGGATTGAAGTCCTCTGTGATAGATCCTTAGTATGATTTAGTGCCTCTTCATCTCTCAATACAGTTACGGGGTAAATTTTAGTATATCTGAATACGGGGATGGCTACCCCTGCTTTCTTTTGAGCACCATTTGAATGGTAAGTGGTTTCCAATATTTTATTTTCCGGTTGTAGGTGTCCTTCTGTTAATAGAGCTCTTGAGACAGCCAAAATAGATGGGTCCTGCTTTTTTTTATCGAGTCCGAAACCTGCACGCCTTTTGATGGGTCAAAAGCCCCATTCACGTCAGAGTACTATCAACAGATATGAGTTTAGTGTCAATCAGGACATCTATTCAGTCCTGTGTTTTGTGGATGTTACACGGAACTTCTCTTAAAGGGGAATTTTAAGAGTCCCCCACCTTAAAATTTCTGCAGACCTGGTTTGGAGGTTCACATTCTTCCAGTTCCTGCCTGTCTTAGGAAGCTCTGTATCTCTCTTCCATTTTGCCATGAGAGCTTGCTGGATTAAAGTAATATTCTTGGTTGCATGTGCTTCGGTCAGGGAGGGACCTGATATATCTGCCAGCCGTTACTTGGGCCTGCCAATGTCAATGTTGGACGAGGTCTGCTGTTACCCTATTGCTCCTCCCCATAAATGTTCAGGGATTTCTGTTTATTTGATGCTTTAAGGATCTTCTTTTTATCTTTGGAATTTGCAAGCTTCACTATTAAAATGGTAGAGGTGTTGGATGGTTATTATGATTTTAGGGGGGGAACGCTCTATTTCTGGATCGAATGCCTGTTTCCCTTCCGAATTAGGATTGTTTCAGTATGATTGTTCAAATACATATTCTGGCCCTCTGTCCATTTTGCGCCCCATCCGGAACCCCAATACCACGTCGGTTTTTCTTACCTCAGGGTGTGTTATTCCCATTAATCTGTCTTCCTGGTCTGTAATTGTGTGTCTCCTTTTCATCAGTTTCCCTACTTTTTTTTAATTTATTGTTATTGGTGGTTCAATTTCCTAACATACAGAATTAACACCCAGTGCCCGGTCACCCATTCCCTCCCACCCACCGCCCTCATCCCCTTCTACCACCCCTAGTTCGTTCCCAGAGTTAGCAGTCTTTTTACGTTCTTGTCTCCCTTTCTGATATTTCCCACACATTTCTTCATCCCTTCCCTTATATTCCCTTTCACTATTATTTATATTCCCCAAATGAATGAGAACATATAATGTTTGTCCTTCTCCGACTGACTTACTTCACTCAGCATAATACCCCCAGTTCCATCCACGTTGAAGCAAATGGTGGGTATTTGTCATTTCTAATAGCTGAGTAATATTCCATTGTATACATAAACCACATCTTCTTTATCCATTCATCTTTCGTGGACACCGAGGCTCCTTCCACAGTTTGGCTATCGTGGCCATTGCTGCTAGAAACATCGGGGTGCAGGTGTCCCGGCGTTTCATTGCATTGTATCTTTGGGGTAAATCCCCAACAGTGCAATTGCTGGGTCGTAGGGCAGGTATATTTTTAAACTGTTGAGGAACCTCCCACACAGTTTTCCAGAGTGGCTGCACCAGTTCACATTCCCACCAACAGTGTAAGTAGGGTTCCCTTTTCTCTGCATCCTCTCCAACATTTGTTGTTTCCTGCCTTGTTAATTTTCCCCATTCTCACTGGTGTGAGGTGGTATCTCATTGTAGTTTTGATTTGTATTTCCCTGATGGCAAGTGATGCAGAGCATTTTCTCATATGCATGTTGGCCATGTCTATGTCTTCCTCTGTGAGATTTCTGTTCATGTCTTTTGCCCATTCATGATTGGATTGTTTGTTTCTTTGGTGTTGAGTTTAATAAGTTCTTTATAGATCTTGGAAACTAGCCCTTTATCTGATATGTCATTTGCAAATATCTTCTCCCATTCTGTAGGTTGTCTTTGAGTTTTGTTGACTGTATCCTTTGCTGTGCAAAAGCTTCTTATCTTGATGAAGTCCCAATAGTTCATTTTTGCTTTTGTTTCTTTTGCCTTTGTGGATGTATCTTGCAAGAAGTTACTATGGCCGAGTTCAAAAAGGGTGTTGCCTGTGTTCTTCTCTAGGATTTGATGGAATCTTGTCTCACATTTAGATCTTTCATCCATTTTGAGTTTATCTTTGTGTATGGTGAAAGAGAGTGGTCTAGTTTCATTCTTCTGCATGTGGATGTCCAATTTTCCCAGCACCATTTATTGAAGAGACTGTCTTTCTTCCAATGGATAGTCTTTCCTCCTTTATCGAATATTAGTTGCCCATAAAGTTCAGGGTCCACTTCTGGATTCTCTATTCTGTTCCACTGATCTATGTGTCTGTTTTTGTGCCAGTACCACACTGTCTTGATGACCACAGCTTTGTAGTACAACCTGAAATCTGGCATTGTGATGCCCCAGATATGGTTTTCTTTTTTAAAATTCCCCTGGCTATTCGGGGTCTTTTCTGATTCCACACAAATCTTAAAATAATTTGTTCTAACTCTCTGAAGAAAGTCCATGGTATTTTGATAGGGATTGCATTAAACGTGTATATTGCCCTGGGTAACATTGACATTTTCACAATATTAATTCTGCCAATCCATGAGCATGGAATATTTTTCCATCTCTTTGTGTCTTCCTCAATTTCTTTCAGAAGTGTTCTATAGTTTTGAGGGTATAGATCCTTTACATCTTTGGTGAGGTTATTCCTAGGTATCTTATGCTTTTGGGTGCAATTGTAAATGGGATTGACTCCTTAATTTCTCTTTCTTCAGTCTCATTGTTAGTGTATAGAAATGCCACTGACTTCTGGGCATTGATTTTGTATCCTGCCACGCTAACCGAATTGCTGTATGAGTTCTAGCAATCTTGGGGTGGAGACTTTTGGGTTTTCTATGTAGAGTATCATGTCATCGGCGAAGAGGGAGAGTTTGACTTCTTCTTTGCCAATTTGAATGCCTTTAATGTCTTTTTGTTGTCTGATTGCTGAGGCTAGGACTTCCAGTACTATGTTGAACAGCAGTGGTGAGAGTGGACATCCCTGTCTTGTTCCTGATCTTAGGGGAAAGGCTCCTAGTGCTTCCCCATTGAGAATGATATTTGCTGTGGGCTTTTCATAGATGGCTTTTAAGATGTCGAGGAATGTTCCCTCTATCCCTACACTCTGAAGAGTTTTGATCAGGAATGGATGCTGTATTTTGTCAAATGCTTTCTCTGCATCCAATGAGAGGATCATATGGTTCTTGGTTTTTTCTCTTGCTGATATGATGAATCACATTGATTGTTTTACGGGTGTTGAACCAGCCTTGTGTCCCAGGGATAAATCCTACTTGGTCATGGTGAATAATTTTCTTAATGTATTGTTGGATCCTATTGGCCAGTATCTTGTTGAGAATTTTTGCATCCATGTTCATCAGGGATATTGGTCTGTAATTCTCCTTTTTGGTGGGGTCTTTGTCTGGCTTTGGAATTAAGGTGATGCTGGCTTCATAGAACGAATTTGGAAGTACTCCATCTCTTTCTATCTTTCCAAACAGCTTTAGGAGAATAGGTATGATTTCTTCTTTAAAACGTTTGATAAAATTCCCCTGGGAAGCCATCTGGCCCTGGACTCTTGTGTCTTGGGAGGTTTTTGATGACTGCTTCAATTTCCTCCCTGGTTATTGGCCTGTTCAGGTTTTCTATTTCTTCCTGTTCCAGTTTTGGTAGTTTGTGGCTTTCCAGGAATGCGTCCATTTCTTCTAGATTGCCTAATTTATTGGCGTATAGCTGTTCATAATATGTTTTTAAAATCGTTTGTATTTCCTTGGTGTTGGTAGTGATCTCTCCTTTCTCATTCATGATTTTATTAATTTGAGTCTTCTCTCTCTTCTTTTTAATAAGGCTGGCTAATGGTTTATCTATCTTATTAATTCTTTCAAAGAACCAACTCCTGGTTTTGTTGATCTGTTCCACAGTTCTTCTGGTCTCGATTTCGTTGAGTTCTGCTCGAATCTTTATTAACTCCCTTCTTCTCTTGGGTGTAGGATCTATTTGCTGTTTTTTCTCTAGCTCCTTTATGTGTAAGGTTAGCTTTTGTATTTGAGTTCTTTCCAGTTTTTGAATGGATGCTTGTATTGCGATGTATTTCCTCCTTAGGACTGCTTTTGCTGCATCCCAAAGATTTTGAATGGTTGTATCTTCATTCTCATTAGTTTCCATGAATCTTTTTAATTCTTCCTTAATTTCCTGGTTGACCCTTTTATCTTTTAGCAGGATGGTCCTTAACCTCCACGTGTTTGAGGTCCTTCCAAACTTCTTGTTGTGATTTAGTTCTAATTTCAAGGCATTATGGTCCGAGAATATGCAGGGGACAATCCCAATCTTTTGGTATTGGTTCAGACCCGATTTGTGTCCCAATATGTGGTCTATTCTGGAGAAAGTTCCATGTGCACTTGAGAAGAATGTGTATTCAGTTGAGTTTGGATGTAAAGTTCTGTAGATATCTGTGAAATCCATGTGGTCCAGTGTATCATTTAAAGCTCTTGTTTCTTTGGAGATGTTGTGCTTAGAAGACCTATCGAGTATAGAAAGAGCTAGATTGAAGTCACCAAGTATAGGTGTATTATTATCTATGTATTTCTTCACTTTGGTTAATAATTGATTTATATATTTGGCAGCTCCCACATTCGGAGCATATATATTGAGGATTGTTAAGTCCTCTTGTTGAATAGATCCTTTAAGTATGATATAGTGTCCCTCTTCATCTCTCACTACAGTCTTTGGGGTAAATTTTAGTTTATCTGATATAAGGATGGCTACCCCTGCTTTCTTTTGAGGACCATTCGAATGGTAAATTGTTCTCCAACCTTTTATTTTCAGGCTGTAGGTGTCCTTCTGTCTAAAATGAGTCTCTTGTAGACAGCAAATAGATGGGTCCTGCTTTTTTATCCAGTCTGAAACCCTGCGCCTTTTGATGGGGTCATTAAGCCCGTTCACATTCAGAGTTACTATTGAGAGATATGAGTTTAGTGTCATCATGATATCTATTCAGTCTTTGTTTTTGTGGACTGTTCCACTGAACTTCTTCTTAAAGGGGAATTTTAAGAGTCCCCCTTAAAATTTCTTGCAGAGCTGGTTTGGAGGTCACATATTCTTTTAGTTGCTGCCTGTCTTGGAAGCTCTTTATCTCTCCTTCCATTTTGAATGAGAGCCTTGCTGGATAAAGTATTCTTGGTTGCATGTTCTTCTCCTTTAGGACCCTGAATATATCCTGCCAGCCCTTTCTGGCCTGCCAGGTCTCTTTGGAGAGGTCTGCTGTTACCCTAATACTCCTCCCCATAAAAGTCAGGGATTTCTTGTCTCTTGCTGCTTTAAGGATCTTCTCCTTATCTTTGGAATTTGCAAGCTTCACAATTAAATGTCGAGGTGTTGAACGGTTTTTATTGATTTTAGGGGGGGATCTCTCTATTTCCTGGATCTGAATGCCTGTTTCCCTTCCCAGATTAGGAAAGTTTTCAGCTAGAATTTGTTCAAATACATATTCTGGCCCTCTGTCCCTTTCGGCGCCCTCGGGAACCCCAATTAAACGTAGGTTTTTCTTCCTCAGACTGTCGTTTATTTCCCTTAATCTGTCTTCATGGTCTTTTAATTGTTTGTCTCTTTTTTCCTCAGTTTCCCTCTTTGCTATCAACTTGTCTTCTATGTCACTCACTCGTTCTTCCACCTCGTTAACCCTCGTCGTTAGGACTTCTAGTTTGGATTGCATCTCATTCAATTGATTTTTAATTTCTGCCTGATTAGCTCTAAATTCTGCAGTCATGAAGTCTCTTGAGTCCTTTATACTTTTTTCTAGAGCCACCAGTAGCTGTATAATAGTGCTTCTGAATTGGCTTTCTGACATTGAATTGTAATCCAGATTTTGTAACTCTGTGGGAGAGAGGACTGTTTCTGATTCTTTCTTTTGAGGTGAGGTTTTCCTTCTAGTCATTTTGCTCATTGCAGAGTGGCCAAAAGCAAGTTGTATTGGGAAAAAAGAGAAAAAGTGAGGAGAGAAAGAAGGAAAGAAAAGTGAAAGAGAAAAAAAAAGGGAAGAGAAAAAAAAACGAAAGAAAAAAAAAAAGAAGAAAAGAGAAAGAAAAAGAAAGGAGAAAAAAAGGGGGGTGGGGGAAGGAGACAAATCAAAAAGCAAAACAAATAAACAAAAACAAACAAACAAACAAAAAAAAACAAAAAACAAACAAACAAACAAAAAAAGAACCACAGGGGAGTATCTTCTGATTCTGTGTTCTTTAAGTCCCTTGGCTTCTCCTGGAAGTTGTCAGTCTAGCTGGTGTTCTGGGGGAGGGGCCTGTTGTGCTGATTTTCAGGTGTTAGCAGTTGGCGGAGCTGCTGTGCCCCTGCCTGGTGCAGGGCTCAGTGGGGGCAGCTCTGGAAACCTGGATTCAGCTCCGGCAGGAACTCCGTCTGCAGGGCCTGGAGGCTCCGGGGCGGGGCCGCTGATCTGCTCAGCTGGGGTAGGAGCGTCCTTGCTGTCCCTGGGCCCTCCCGGCCTCTGCCTGTCCCGGGGGAGGCCGGGATCCTGGGCTGTGTCCCGGCGCCCTGTGCTCCGGAGCCTGCGCTGGTGATTCGCGCTCCCGGGGCCGCGCAACCCCCTCCGCGGAGCCACCCGCCCGAGCCCCTCCGAGCTGCTCCTGGAACCGCGCAGGCCCCTCTGCACGGAGCCTCTTCCTCTGCCCGAGCCCGGCCGAGCTGCTCCCGGGGCCGCGCAGCCCCCTCCGCGCAGCCTCCTCTGTGGAGCCCCCCCCCGAGCCCCCCCCCCCCCCCCCCCCCCCCCCCCCCCCCCCCCCCCGAGCTGCTCCGGGTCCCGCCGTGCGCGCTGCAGCCCTTAGGGAGTTCGGCGCACTCTCCTGGGCGCGGAGTTGCTGTTACTGTCCCGGGGAGCCCGAGGGCATCCCCTCCCTCCTGGGTCCTGCTCCAACTCCCCGCGAGCCCCTTTCCGCCCGGGAAGGTCGGTGCAGCTCCTGCTCCTCCGGGACGGGGCTCTCCTGTCCTGGGAACACTCGCCCCGGCCTCAGCCCGGCTCCTCGCGGGGCCCCTCCCCCTTGGAGGCCTTTGTTTCTTTATTTCTTTTTTCCCGTCTTCCTACCTTGATAGAAGCGCGAACTCTTCTCACTGTTGCATTCCAGCTGGTCTCTCTTTAAATCTCAGGTCGAATTCATAGATTTTCAGGATAATTTGAAGGTTTTCTAGGTAGTTTGGTGGAGACAGGTGATTTGGAGACCCTGCTCTTCCGCCATCTTGCTCCTCCCTCAGTTTCCCTCTTTACCATCAACTTGTCTTCTATGTCACTCACTCGTTCTTCTACCTCGTTAACCCTCATCGTTAGGACTTCTAGTTTGGATTGCATCTCATTCAATTGATTTTTAATTTCGGCCTGATTGGATCAAAATTCTGCAGTCATGAAGTCTCTTGAGTCCTTTATGCTTTTTCTAGAGCCACCAGTAGCTGTATAATAGTGCTTCTGAATTTGCTTTCTGACATTAAATTGTTATCCAGATTTTTTTTTTTTTTTTTTTTTTTTTTTTTTTTTTTACCCAAGTGCTCCAAAAAGGAGCATTTTATTTTTTTTTTTTTTTTTTTTTTTTTTTTTTTTTTTTTTTTTTTTTTTTTTTTTATTGGTGTTCAATTTACTAACATACAGAATAACACCCAGTGCCCGTCACCCATTCACTCCCACCCCCCGCCCTCCTCCCCTTCTACCACCCCTAGTTCGTTTCCCAGAGTTAGCAGTCTTTATGTTCTGTCTCCCTTTCTGATATTTCCCACACATTTTTTCTCCCTTCCCTTATTTTCCCTTTCACTATTATTTATATTCCCCAAATGAATGAGAACATATAATGTTTGTCCTTCTCCGACTGACTTACTTCACTCAGCATAATACCCTCCAGTTCCATCCACGTTGAAGCAAATGGTGGGTATTTGTCATTTCTAATAGCTGAGTAATATTCCATTGTATACATAAACCACATCTTCTTTATCCATTCATCTTTCGTTGGACACCGAGGCTCCTTCCACAGTTTGGCTATCGTGGCCATTGCTGCTAGAAACATCGGGGTGCAGGTGTCCCGGCGTTTCATTGCATTTGTATCTTTGGGGTAAATCCCCAACAGTGCAATTGCTGGGTCGTAGGGCAGGTATATTTTTAACTGTTTGAGGAACCTCCACACAGTTTTCCAGCAGTGGCTGCACCAGTTCACATTCCCACCAACAGTGTAAGAGGGTTCCCTTTTCTCCGCATCCTCTCCAACATTTGTTGTTTCCTGCCTTGTTAATTTTCCCCATTCTCACTGGTGTGAGGTGGTATCTCATTGTGGTTTTGATTTGTATTTCCCTGATGGCAAGTGATGCAGAGCATTTTCTCATGTGCATGTTGGCCATGTCTATGTCTTCCTCTGTGAGATTTCTGTTCATGTCTTTTGCCCATTTCATGATTGGATTGTTTGTTTCTTTGGTGTTGAGTTTAATAAGTTCTTTATAGATCTTGGAAACTAGCCCTTTATCTGATATGTCATTTGCAAATATCTTCTCCCATTCTGTAGGTTGTCTTTGAGTTTTGTTGACTGTATCCTTTGCTGTGCAAAAGCTTCTTATCTTGATGAAGTCCCAATAGTTCATTTTTGCTTTTGTTTCTTTTGCCTTCGTGGATGTATCTTGCAAGAAGTTACTATGGCCGAGTTCAAAAAGGGTGTTGCCTGTGTTCTTCTCTAGGATTTTGATGGAATCTTGTCTCACATTTAGATCTTTCATCCATTTTGAGTTTATCTTTGTGTATGGTGAAAGAGAGTGGTCTAGTTTCATTCTTCTGCATGTGGATGTCCAATTTTCCCAGCACCATTTATTGAAGAGACTGTCTTTCTTCCAATGGATAGTCTTTCCTCCTTTATCGAATATTAGTTGCCCATAAAGTTCAGGGTCCACTTCTGGATTCTCTATTCTGTTCCACTGATCTATGTGTCTGTTTTTGTGCCAGTACCACACTGTCTTGATGACCACAGCTTTGTAGTACAACCTGAAATCTGGCATTGTGATGCCCCCAGATATGGTTTTCTTTTTTAAAATTCCCCTGGCTATTCGGGGTCTTTTCTGATTCCACACAAATCTTAAAATAATTTGTTCTAACTCTCTGAAGAAAGTCCATGGTATTTTGATAGGGATTGCATTAAACGTGTATATTGCCCTGGGTAACATTGACATTTTCACAATATTAATTCTGCCAATCCATGAGCATGGAATATTTTTCCATCTCTTTGTGTCTTCCTCAATTTCTTTCAGAAGTGTTCTATAGTTTTGAGGGTATAGATCCTTTACATCTTTGGTGAGGTTTATTCCTAGGTATCTTATGCTTTTGGGTGCAATTGTAAATGGGATTGACTCCTTAATTTCTCTTTCTTCAGTCTCATTGTTAGTGTATAGAAATGCCACTGACTTCTGGGCATTGATTTTGTATCCTGCCACGCTACCGAATTGCTGTATGAGTTCTAGCAATCTTGGGGTGGAGACTTTTGGGTTTTCTATGTAGAGTATCATGTCATCGGCGAAGAGGGAGAGTTTGACTTCTTCTTTGCCAATTTGAATGCCTTTAATGTCTTTTTGTTGTCTGATTGCTGAGGCTAGGACTTCCAGTACTATGTTGAATAGCAGTGGTGAGAGTGGACATCCCTGTCTTGTTCCTGATCTTAGGGGAAAGGCTCCCAGTGCTTCCCCATTGAGAATGATATTTGCTGTGGGCTTTTCATAGATGGCTTTTAAGATGTCGAGGAATGTTCCCTCTATCCCTACACTCTGAAGAGTTTTGATCAGGAATGGATGCTGTATTTTGTCAAATGCTTTCTCTGCATCCAATGAGAGGATCATATGGTTCTTGGTTTTTCTCTTGCTGATATGATGAATCACATTGATTGTTTTACGGGTGTTGAACCAGCCTTGTGTCCCAGGGATAAATCCTACTTGGTCATGGTGAATAATTTTCTTAATGTACTGTTGGATCCTATTGGCCAGTATCTTGTTGAGAATTTTTGCATCCATGTTCATCAGGGATATTGGTCTGTAATTCTCCTTTTTGGCGGGGTCTTTGTCTGGCTTTGGAATTAAGGTGATGCTGGCTTCATAGAACGAATTTGGAAGTACTCCATCTCTTTCTATCTTTCCAAACAGCTTTAGGAGAATAGGTATGATTTCTTCTTTAAACGTTTGATAAAATTCTCCTGGGAAGCCATCTGGCCCTGGACTCTTGTGTCTTGGGAGGTTTTTGATGACTGCTTCAATTTCCTCCCTGGTTATTGGCCTGTTCAGGTTTTCTATTTCTTCCTGTTCCAGTTTTGGTAGTTTGTGGCTTTCCAGGAATGCGTCCATTTCTTCTAGATTGCCTAATTTATTGGCGTATAGCTGTTCATAATATGTTTTTAAAATCGTTTGTATTTCCTTGGTGTTGGTAGTGATCTCTCCTTTCTCATTCATGATTTTATTAATTTGAGTCTTCTCTCTCTTCTTTTTAATAAGGCTGGCTAATGGTTTATCTATCTTATTAATTCTTTCAAAGAACCAACTCCTGGTTCTGTTGATCTGTTCCACAGTTCTTCTGGTCTCGATTTCGTTGAGTTCTGCTCGAATCTTTATTAGCTCCCTTCTTCTCTTGGGTGTAGGATCTATTTGCTGTTTTTTCTCTAGCTCCTTTATGTGTAAGGTTAGCTTTTGTATTTGAGTTCTTTCCAGTTTTTGAATGGATGCTTGTATTGCGATGTATTTCCCCCTTAGGACTGCTTTTGCTGCATCCCAAAGATTTTGAACGGTTGTATCTTCATTCTCATTAGTTTCCATGAATCTTTTTAATTCTTCCTTAATTTCCTGGTTGACCCTTTTATCTTTTAGCAGGATGGTCCTTAACCTCCATGTGTTTGAGGTCCTTCCAAACTTCTTGTTGTGATTTAGTTCTAATTTCAAGGCATTATGGTCCGAGAATATGCAGGGGACAATCCCAATCTTTTGGTATCGGTTCAGACCCGATTTGTGACCCAATATGTGGTCTATTCTGGAGAAAGTTCCATGTGCGCTTGAGAAGAATGTGTATTCAGTTGAGTTTGGATGTAAAGTTCTGTAGATATCTGTGAAATCCATCTGGTCCAGTGTATCATTTAAAGCTCTCGTTTCTTTGGAGATGTTTTGCTTAGAAGACCTATCGAGTATAGAAAGAGCTAGATTGAAGTCACCAAGTATAAGTGTATTATTATCTAAGTATTTCTTCACTTTGGTTAATAATTGATTTATATATTTGGCAGCTCCCACATTCGGAGCATATATATTGAGGATTGTTAAGTCCTCTTGTTGAATAGATCCTTTAAGTATGATATAGTGTCCCTCTTCATCTCTCACTACAGTCTTTGGGGTAAATTTTAGTTTATCTGATATAAGGATGGCTACCCCTGCTTTCTTTTGAGGACCATTCGAATGGTAAATGGTTCTCCAACCTTTTATTTTCAGGCTGTAGGTGTCCTTCTGTCTAAAATGAGTCTCTTGTAGACAGCAAATAGATGGGTCCTGCTTTTTTATCCAGTCTGAAACCCTGCGCCTTTTGATGGGGTCATTAAGCCCGTTCACATTCAGAGTTACTATTGAGAGATATGAGTTTAGTGTCATCATGATATCTATTCAGTCTTTGTTTTTGTGGACTGTTCCACTGAACTTCTTCTTAAAGGGGAATTTTAAGAGGCCCCCTTAAAATTTCTTGCAGAGCTGGTTTGGAGGTCACATATTCTTTTAGTTGCTGCCTGTCTTGGAAGCTCTTTATCTCTCCTTCCATTTTGAATGAGAGCCTTGCTGGATAAAGTATTCTTGGTTGCATGTTCTTCTCATTTAGGACCCTGAATATATCCTGCCAGCCCTTTCTGGCCTGCCAGGTCTCTGTGGAGAGGTCTGCTGTTACCCTAATACTCCTCCCCATAAAAGTCAGGGATTTCTTGTCTCTTGCTGCTTTAAGGATCTTCTCCTTATCTTTGGAATTTGCAAGCTTCACAATTAAATGTCGAGGTGTTGAACGGTTTTTATTGATTTTAGGGGGGGATCTCTCTATTTCCTGGATCTGAATGCCTGTTTCCCTTCCCAGATTAGGAAAGTTTTCAGCTAGAATTTGTTCAAATACATATTCTGGCCCTCTGTCCCTTTCGGCGCCCTCGGGAACCCCAATTAAACGTAGGTTTTTCTTCCTCAGGCTGTCGTTTATTTCCCTTAATCTATCTTCATGGTCTTTTAATTGTTTGTCTCTTTTTTCCTCAGTTTCCCTCTTTGCTATCAACTTGTCTTCTAGGTCACTCACTCGTTCTTCCACCTCGTTAACCCTCGTCGTTAGGACTTCTAGTTTGGATTGCATCTCATTCAATTGATTTTTAAT
Source organism: Canis lupus familiaris (assembly GCF_011100685.1). Taxonomy (NCBI): domain Eukaryota; kingdom Metazoa; phylum Chordata; class Mammalia; order Carnivora; family Canidae; genus Canis; species Canis lupus. Next base: position 14,253 of record NW_023330248.1, read on the forward strand.
TTCTGCCTGATTAGCTCTAAATTCTGCAGTCATGAAGTCTCTTGAGTCCTTTATACTTTTTTCTAGAGCCACCAGTAGCTGTATAATAGTGCTTCTGAATTGGCTTTCTGACATTGAATTGTAATCCAGATTTTGTAACTCTGTGGGAGAGAGGACTGTTTCTGATTCTTTCTTTTGAGGTGAGGTTTTCCTTCTAGTCATTTTGCTCAGTGCAGAGTGGCCAAAAGCAAGTTGTATTGGGAAAAAGAGAAAAAGAGAGGAGAGAAAGAAGGAAAGAAAAGAGAAAGAGAAAAAAAAAGGGAAGAAAAAGAAAAAAAAAACGAAAAAAAAAAAAAAAGAAGAAAAAGAGAAAGAAAAAGAAAGGAGAAAAAAAGGGGGAGGGGGAAGGAAACAAATCAAAAAGCAAAACAAAACAAAACAAAAACAAAAACAAAAACAAACAAACAAAAAAAGAACCACCGGGGAGTATCTTCTGATTCTGTGTTCTTTAAGTCCCTTGGCTTCTCCTGGAAGTTGTCCGTCTAGCTGATCTTCTGGGGGAGGGGCCTGTTGTGCTGATTTTCAGGTGTTAGCAGTTGGGGGAGCTGCTGTGCCCCTGCCTGGTGCAGGGCTCGGTGGGGGTTGTTTACCCCGTGAGGCCGCAGGAGGAACAGCCCCAGTGGCGGGGCAGCTCTGGAAACCTGGATTCAGCTCCGGCAGGAACTCCGTCTGCAGGGCCTGGAGGCTCCGGGGCGGGGCCGCTGATCTGCTCAGCTGGGGCAGGAGCGTCCTTGCTGTCCTGGGCCCTCCCGGCCTCTGCCTGTCCCGGGGGAGGCGGGATCCTGGGCTGTGTCCCGGCGCCCTGTGCTCCGGAGCCTGCGCTGGTGGATTCGCGCTCCCGGGCCGCGCAGCCCCCTCCGCGGAGCCGCCGCCCGAGCCCCTCCGAGCTGCTCCTGGAACCGCGCAGCCCCCTCCGCACGGAGCGTCTTCCTCTGCCCGAGCCCCTCCGAGCTGCTCCCGGGGCCCCGCAGCCCCCTCCGCGGAGCCGCCGCCCGAGCCCCTTCAGCTGCTCCGGGTCCCGCCGGGTCCCGCCGCCCGCGCTGCAGCCCTTAGGGAGCTCGGCGCACTCTCCTGGGCGCGCAGTTGCTGTTACTGTCCCGGGGAGCCCGAGGGCATCCCCGCCCTCCTGGGTCCTGCTCCAACTCCCCGCGAGCCCCTTTCCCCCGGGAAGGTCGGTGCAGCTCCTGCTCCTCCGGGACGGGGCTCTCCTGTCCTGGGGACACTCGCCCCGGCCTCAGCCCGGCTCCTCGCGGGGCCCCTCCCCCTTGGAGGCCTTTGTTCCTTTATTTCTTTTTCCCCGTCTTCCTACCTTGATAGATGCGCGAACTCTTCTCACTGTAGCATTCCAGCTGGTCTCTCTTTGAATCTCAGGCCGAATTCATAGATTTTCAGGATAATTTGAAGGTTTTCTAGGTAGTTTGGTGGAGACAGGTGATTTGGAGACCCTACTCCTCCGCCATCTTGCTCCTCCCCCCCTGTTATCCAGATTTTGTAACTCTGTGGGAGAGACGACTGTTTCTGATTCTTTCTTTTGAGGTGAGGTTTTCCTTCTAGTCATTTTCCTGAGTGCAGAGTGGCCAAAAAGAAATTGTATTGGGAAGGGATCCCTGGATGGCGCAGCGGTTTGGCGCCTGCCTTTGGCCCAGGGCGCGATCCTGGAGACCCGGGATCGAATCCCACATCGGGCTCCCGGTGCATGGAGCCTGCTTCTCCCTCTGCCTGTGTCTCTGCCTCTCTCTCTGTGACTATCATAAATAAATAAATACCTTAAAAAAATTAAAAAAAAAAGAAATTGTATTGGGAAAAGGAGAAAAAGACAGGAGAGAAAGAAGGAAAGAAAAGAGAAAAACGAAAAAGAATAAAGGAAGAAAGAAGGAAATAGGGAATAAAAAGAGAAAGAAAGGGATCCGTGGATGGTGCAGCGGTTTGGCACCTGCCTTTGGTCCAGGGCGCGATCCTGGAGACCCGGGATCGAATCCCACATCGGGCTCCTGGTGCATGGAGCCTGCTTCTCCCTCTGCCTGTGTCTCTGCCTCTCTCTCTCTCTCTGTGACTATCATAAATAAATAAATAAATAAATACCTTAAAAAATTAAAATGAAAAAGAAAAAGAAAGAAAGGGGGGAAAAGGGGAGGGCGAAGCAATCAGAAATAAAAAAAAACATGGAGGAGTATCTTCTGATTCTGTATACTTTAAGTCCCTTGACTTCCCCTGGAACTTGCCTGTCTAGCCTGTCTTCTGGGGGAGGGGCCTGTTGTGCTGATTTTCAGGTGTTAGTACTTGGGGGAGCCGCTATGTCCCCTGCCTCGTGCAGGGCTCAGTGGGATTAGTTTCCCCCATGAGGCCCCAGGAGGAACAACTCCAGTGGTAGCGGCCAGCTCTGGAAACCTGTATTCAGCCCCCGCAGTAACTCAGGAGCAGTCCTTCTGCAGGTCCTGGAGGCTCTGAGGCGGGTCCGCTGATCTGCTCAGCTCTGGACAGGAGCGTCCTTGCTGTCCTGGGCCTTGCGGGCCTCTGCTTGTCCCTGGGGAGGCCGAATCCTGGGCTGTGCCCCGGCGCCCTGTGCTCCGGGGCCTGTGCTGTTGGATTCTCGCTCCCGGCCGCATAGCCACCTCACTGCAGAGCCACCGCCCGAGCCCCTCTGAGTTGCTCCTGGAGCTCCGCATCCCCCTCTGAATGGAGCCTCTTCCTCTGCAGGAGGCGCTGCTGCCAAGCTGCTCCTAGGGCCGTGAAAACCCCTTTGTGCAGAGCTGCCACCCGATCCTGACAGAGCTGCTCCCCGGTCAATGCATGTGCCCTGCGGCCCTTAGGGAGCTCGCAGCACTCTCCTGGGAGTGCAGGTGTCTATTAGTGTCCCAGGGATCCCTAGGGCATCCCCGCCCTCCTGGGTCCTGCTCTGACTCCTTGAAGTTGCCATTCTGCCCTGGAAGATTGGTGAAGCTCCTCCTTCTCCCAGGACAGAGCTCTTCTGTCCTGTGGGTACTTCCCGGCCTTAGCCAGGCTCCTCACAGGGCCCCTCACCCTTGGATGCCCTTTTTTTCTTTCTTTTTCCCGTCTTCCTACCTTGATAGAATCACGAACTTTTCCACTGTAGCATTCGGTCTGGTCTCTGTTTAAATCTCAGGCCGAATTAATAGATTTTCAGGATGATTTGAAGGTTATCTAGGTAATTTCGTGGGGACAGGTGATTTGGGGACCCTACACTTCCGCCATCTTGCCCCTCCTCCTGTATGTTGCATTTTAGCTTTGGTTGTTTTCTTCATTTTGCGGAAGCTTTTCAATTTGATGAAGTCCCAATAGTAATTTTGGTTTTGTTTCCCTCACCTCAGAGGCATATCTAGAAAGAAGATCCAATGGACAATGTCAAAGACTTTGCTGCCTATCTTTTCTTCTTTGTATTGTTTCAGGTCTCACATTTAGGTGTTTCATCCATATTGAATTTATTTTTTATATATATGGTATAAGAAAGTGGTCCAGTTAAATTCTTCTGTATGTGGCTGCCTGGTTTTCCCAACATCATTTGTTCTTATCCTGGGGTCATGGTTAGGGTTTGTTGAAGAGACTATCTTTGTGCCTTTGGATATTCCTTGCTGCCTTGTTGTCGATTAATGGATCATAGAGTTACAGGTTTGTACCTTGTTTTGGATTTCCATTTTGTTCTATTGATCTAAGCATCTCCTGTTGGGAGGTTCTTGATTGCTGATTCAATTTCTTTGCTGGTTATCTGTCTGTTCAAGTTTCTTATTTCTTCCTTTATCATTTTTGTTATGTTATATGTTTCCAGGAATTGATCTATTTCTTCCAGGTTCTAGGTTGCTGGCATATAATTTTTCATAATGTTCTCTTATAATCCTTTGTATTTCTGTAGTGTTGGTTGTTATTTCTCTTTTCTCATTTGTGATTTTATTTGGGTCCTTTCTCATCTTTTTATCTTTTTTCTTTTTTAAAGATTTTATTTATGGATTCATGCGAGACATAGGGAGAGAGAGGGATAGGCAGAGGGAAAATGAGGCTCCATGCGGGGACCTTTGATCCCCCAGGTCCCCGGGATCATGACCTGAGCCAAAGCAGATGCTCAACCACTGAGGTACCCAGGTTCCTTGCTGATTCAATTCTTTTGCTAGTTATGGGTCTGTTCACATTTTCTATTTCTTCCTATTTCAGGTTTGCTCATTTGCACATTTCTAGGGATTTGTCCATTTCTTCCAGTTCTCCCAGTTTGTTAGCATATAATTTCATAGTATTCCCTTATAATTGTCTTATTTTTCTGGTGTTGATTGTGATCTCTCTTCTCTCATTTGTGATTTTATTTATATAGGTCTTTTCTCTTTTCTCATTGATAAAGCTGGCTATGGCTTGATCCGTTTTATTTATTATTTTGAAGATCCAGCTCTTAGTTTCGTTATTCCATTCTACTGTTTTGTTGTTTCTGTATTTTTTATCTCTGCTCTCATCTTTATTTTTTCCCTTCTTCTGTAGGCTTTAGGCTTTGTTTGCTATTTCTTTTCCAGTTCCTTTAGGTGTAGGGTTAGGTTGTGTATTGGAGACTTCTTGTTTCTTGAGGTAGGCCTGTATTGCTATGTACTTCCCTCTTAGGACTGCCTTTGCTACATTCCAGAGTTTTGGAGAAACATATTTTCATTTTCATTTGTTTTAAATTTCCTCTTTAATTTCCTGGTTGATCCATTCATTCTCTAGTAGGATGATCATAATCTCCACGTGTTTTTTGTCTGTCCAATTCTTTTTTCTTACTGTCGACTTCGAGTTTCATAGCATCGAGTTCCAAAAATGTACAGTGTGTGATATCAACCTTCTTGTACCTGTTGTACCTGTTGAGGGCTGATTTGTGGCCCATGATATGATCTGTTCTGGAGAATATCCCATGTGCACTTGAAAGGAATGTGTATTCTGCTTTAGGAAGAAATATTCAGACTATATCTGTTGAGTCCCTGTGGTCCAGTGTGTCAAGGCTATTGTTCCCCTGTTGATTTTCTGCATAGACAATCGGTCCATTGTCATAAGTGGGTGTTAAAATCCCCTGTCATTGTATTATTATCAGTGAGTTCCTGTACGTTTGTTGTTAATTCGTTTCTATATTTAGGTACTCCCATGTTGCAGCATAAATATTTAGTTGTTGGATCTTTTTTTTTAAATAAATTTATTTTGATTGGTGTTGAATTGACCAACATTCCGAATAACACCCAGTGCTCATCCCATCAAGTTCCCTCTCAGTGCCCATCACCCATTCACACACACTTCTGCCCTCCTCCCCTCCCAGCACCCCTAGTTCATTTCGCAGAGTTAGGAGTCTTTATGTTCTGTCTCCCTTTCTGATATTTCCTATACAATTCTTCTCCATTCCCTTATATTCTCTTTCAGTATTATTTATATTCCACAAATGAATGAGAACATACACTGTTTGTCCTTCTCCGTTTGACTTACTTCACTCAGCATAATACCTTCCAGTTCCATTCACGTTGAAGCAAATGGTGGGTATCTGTCATTTTTAATGACTGAGTATTATTCCATTGTATATATAAACCACATCTTCTTTATCCATTCAACTTTGATGGACAGGGAGGCTCCTTCCACAGTTTGGCTATTGTGGACATTCCTAATATAAACCTCAGGGTGAGGGATCCCTGGGTGGCGCAGCGGTTTGGCGCCTGCCTTTGGCCCAGGGCGCGATCCTGGAGACCCGGGATCGAATCCCACATCAGGCTCCCGGTGCATGGAGCCTGCTTCTCCCTCTGCCTGTGTCTCTGCCTCTCTCTCTCTCTCTGTGACTATCATAAATAAATAAAAATTAAAAAAAAATAAATAAACCTCAGGGTGCAGGTGTCCCGGCGTTTCATTGCATCTGAATCTTTGAGGTTAATCCCCAACAGTGCAATTTCTGGGTCGTTGTACAGGTCTATTTTTATCTCATTGTGGAACCTCCACAGAGTTTTCCAGAGTGGCTGCACCAGTTCACATTCCCACCAACAGTGGTTTCTATATTTAGGTACTCCCATGTTGGCAGCATAAATATTTAGTTGTTTGATCTTGATAGAGAGTCTTTTTAATTATGAAATATTGCCCTTCTTCATTTCTTCTTACAGTATTTGTTCTTTCTTTTTGAAATTTTAATTACTTATTTATATATTCATGAGAGATACACAGAGAAGCAGAAGAAGGAACATAGCAGAGTGAGAGGCAGGCTCCCCAAAGGGAGGCTGATGTGGGACTCGATCCTGGGATCGCAGGATCACACCCTGAGCCGAAGGCAGATGCTCAACCACTGAGCCACCATGTGTCCCCCAGGGTTTGGTTTCAAATCTCGTTTGTCTGATATAAGTATGGGTCCTCCAGCTTTCTTTTGATATCCATTAGCGTGATATATGATTTTCCATCCCCTGACTTTCAATCTGTTGGTGTCTATAGGTCTAAGGTGAGCATCCTTTAGGCAGCGTACAGATGGATGTTGTTTTTTAATAATAATATTATTTATGATAGTGAGAGTGAGAGAGAGAGAGAGAGAGAGAGAGAGGCAGAAAATTAAGCAGAGAGAGAAACAGGCTCCCCACCAGGAGCCCAATATGGGACTCGATCCCAGACTCCAGGATCACACCCTGAGTCAAAGGCAGAGGCTCAACCCCTGAGTCACCCAGGCATCCCGGATACTGCTTTTTAAGCCACTCTGATACCTTATATGTTTTGATTGAAGCATTTAGTCTATCAGCATTCAGAGTGATTATTCAAAGATATGAACTTTGTGCATTTGTGTTACCGGAAGAGTTGGTTTTTCTGGTGACGTTCTCTGGGCCTTTCTAGTCTTTGTTGCTTTTGATCTCTTTTTTTCCCCCACTAGAAGAGTCCCTCTTAAAATTCCTTACTGGACTGGTTAAGTGGTCCTGAACTCCTTTATATGTTGCCTGTCTGGGAAAATCTTTATCTCTCTTTCTCTCCTGAATGACACACTTGCTGAAGAAAGAATTCATACAAATTGGACTCCAATAAAAAGAAATTTAAAAACAAAAAATAAATTCTTGCTAAAATGATTGAGGAAAATGGCATTTAGGAGGAAAACCAGAAGCAGAAAGATAGGAGGACAGATTTCACTCTCCGTAGCCTTCACAGGGACCTGGTATCCTTTCCTAGGAGGGCCCCCCTCCGAAGGATGCTTCCTGCCCCTCTGCCCTCTTTGTTGGAACACAGCAGGCACATCTCCATGCCTCCAGCACCTCTGCAGTCATGGCTTATAGCGTTTTCCATGTATCCTATTGGGGACCACAGCGTAGTGTATGTAACCATCTGGCTGCTGTTTGACAACATTGGGGGGATTCTGACTTTTGTTGGTTTTGAGGTGCGTGTGTGTCTATCACATGCAGCTATCCCGTGCAGCTGTCGGATCCTCTGGCTGGGTCATCCAAAACCCCAAAATCGTTGGCAGAATATCATTTCTGGTGCTGGCGCTGGGCGGCTAGCTGGGCTCTCCTGGCTACGCCGGGGCTCACTCGTGCAGGACTTTCAGCTGGAGGGTCAGCTGAGCTGGAAGTTCCGGCTTGGCCACATTCCCATATCCAGCAGTGGGTCCGGCCTCCCCTGGAAGGCACGTGGGGACGTCAGCTGTGTTTGCCTGGCGGCGCCCCTGCAGGGGCTGGTTGGGGCCTAGGTGGTGCCCGCTCCTCCTGTCTGGGGGTCTCTCCATGCCCCATGCAAAGAGTTCTGGGAGACGCAGAAATGGGCTGGCTGTGCATTTTCGCACCACATCACTTTATTGACTTTCTACAGCAATCGGGCCCAGAGCCGTGGGTGCGTGCCTTCCCCTGGGGAAGGAGAACTTCCTGTCCTTTAAGTGGGGGCAAGAATCAAACGGGGTGGGTGGGCTGGTGCTGGAGTTCCCCACCTGGGAGCATGTGTTGATCCGGGTGGGGGCGTGTGTCCTGAGGTTTCAGCCTGAGTGACGATTCTGAGGACAGCAGAGCTGACCTGGACCTGCAGCTCATGGGCTCCTGTGCTGGGTCCCCGCAGGGCAGCTGGACCCTGGCCTCGGGCCCTCTGGAGCCCCAGCACCTGGAGGAGCCTGCCTTATCGTGTGGGTGTGGGTGTGGCCCACCGGCTTACCCCTCCACTCCCCACACTGGTGTGACCCGGGATCCCCAGGGCTTCCCTAGATAAGCGACCTGTATCTGTGGGGCATGCCCAGGGCCCAGGAGGCCACATCCAGCTTTGAGAGGGCTCACTCAGCCTGGGGCCAGAATCCAGGGTTGGCCAGGGCTATGGGGGCCTGATTCCATTAGTCTTTGAGCTGGGACTGTTGGGGTCTCAAATCAACCCAGCCCCCACAGAGCATGGGCCCAAGTCAGCCCAGGTCCCTCTGGGTTAGGGGCTGCTGTCCTGTGCAGGGTGTCCCACCCTCCAGGAGGGACCGTGGATGGAGGCAGGGTACAGTGTGTGCTCTGCACCACTCTCCTGTACACAAACTGTCTGGGGCTCCCTGCCTTCCCTCCTCCCTGCAACCCCTGGGTACTCAATGGGACACCCGGGCTTCTGATGGGAGCAGGGTATCCAGAGAACCCCAGGGAGTTTGAGCATGTCCCACAGGGTGCAGCTGCACTGGGTCCTTGTTAGGGGCCAATGGTGTGGGGGTGGATGGTGTGTGGGCATGGGTATGACGGTGGTGGGGTGTGGGGGATGGTGTAAGGGGGATGGTGTTGGGGTATAGTGTGGGTGGGGATTGTGTGAGGCTGTGTGTGTGTAAGGGAGATGGTGTAGGGGCTATGCCACGGGGGATGATGATGTTAGGGGATGGTGTGGGTCTGGGGGATGGGAGGATGGTGTGGGGGGCTGGTGAACACAGGGCATCCCCTTTCTCTAAGATGCACACGGAGACATCTACAGATAAAGGCGACCCCAGTCTGGGGTATGCTGTGTCACCTTCCCCTGGGGCCCCGTGTGGTGAGTGCAGGGCCCTGGCTGGACCAGGGGCATTATCTGGGGGTCATCATACTATGTATGTTTATAAATTGCAAATTGTCTCAAATTGAATGCATAGAATTTAGAAATATAAAAAGTGCTGATGGTGGATATCACCCTGACCCTTCCGACCCTCATCAGATCGATGTGTGTCCTCCTCCAGTCACGGCCATGCACCCTGCCCCCAGGTCCCCTTACTTGCCCCATGGCCTCCACCCCAGCCCCCTGCTTTTCAGGGGCTGTCCCTCACCCCTTTGGGGTTCAGCTCACATGGCAATCCCTGGAGGCCCCGTCCTAGTGGCCTCCTCATCCGTGAGACCCCGAGGGTGGGGGCACGGTGTTCATCCCAAACAACCTACAATGCAGCTGTGTGTTGTTGGCTGCTGTTCTTCCCCCGGGCTCTGAAGCCCGGTGTTCCCTACCCAGAAACCCCCGGTCCTTCTGGGTCCCGATCCCCCTGGCCCCTCAGCCTCACCCTACCCCATAGTAGTCCCAAAACATGATGTGACTGCTGAACATCCTTTTGACATCCAGGTCCCCCAGCGTGATGTCCCTAGAGGGGACCAGGGCTTCCTCCTTCATTTCCTGTGGGAAAACCGGGGAGGAGGAGCTGACGTCAGGGACACAGACCCCAACCTGTCTGTCCTGGGCAGGGAGCCCTGGGGTCACCATGGGAGTGTGTACTGCCAAAACCTCCTTCCTTCCTCTGGGAGGCCAGGGATGGCAGGAGTGCCCACCATGCCCATGGGACCTGTGTGACGGCCTGTGCCCAGGTGTTGTAGGCAGGGAGGTAACTGTCACCCTGGGTGGCAGGGGATAGAGGTTCAGCCAAGGTGGGAGGGGACATGGGGGTGTTGTGCTCAAGATTGCGAATCTGAGAAACCACTAAGGAGCTGACACCAATGCAAACACACAAGGGTTGATTTCCAAACTTGAGCTTGCGTCCAAGTACACCCAACACAGCGGAGTAGGGACTTGGACCCCGAGGTGGGTTTTAGCTTAGTTTTAAGGGCTTGTCTCAGGGTCCTCCAGAAGGGGTGGAGCAATTCCTCAAGGTCTGTTTACATTTTGATATGGGGCCTTCAAGGGTATTGAGCTCTGCTCTCATTCTAGTAGGCGCTTCCAGCCGTTGGCATGGGCTCAGTTTCATTCTATTGTGGGGAATTCTAGGACATTAAGCTGTAAACTTTTGTTTTTTTTTTTCCTGTAACTGAAGTAATGTAAATTTCAGGTCTTCTTCACAGGGGCCTGGGATGGCTGGACTTGTTCGAACACTGAACTTAAAGTAGAAAGGCCTTCATTTTCTCGGCCTCCTTGCGTCCAGTACCATCCTATCTAGCTCTTTCCCCTTCCCTGGAGCTCCTAAGAGAGCAATTGCAAATGACCTCAGCTTGGCAGCATGTGTTGGGAGAAAGGCCCAGGGATTTGGGATCAGGAAGACCTGGGTTGTGGGCGTCCCAGCTGTGCAGCAGGATTCCATGCTGCAGACTCTTATTCCCTAAGGCTATCTTGACAACTGACTTTGTACATAGAAAAGCTCTCCTTTATCTTTAAAAGATGAGGAGCGAGTCAAAGTTTTTTTTTCTCTGCCCATCTAATTGCTCAGATTCCAATCTGAGACATATTTCCTGTTAATAAGGATAATTTACTATCCGTAGTACTATGGTTAAAATATTCTGACACAAGTAATTCAGAGGGATGAGGGTTTCTCATCTCTTTCTTCACAGCTCAGTCACTCATCAGGAAATGCATCTTTATGGATTTGGAAAGAACTGAGAGATATTATTACAATGGTCCTATTATTATGTGAAGGATTCTTCCCTGAGATTCTTCCCCTATTTCAACTGACACTTAAACACTGTGAACTCTTTGGAAGACAAATGTCAAGGAAATAAATGTTATGCATTGCTAATTTTAAATGCACTTGCAATATGGTGTCTATTATAATAGAATTATTTTTATCTGATTTTTGCTATTTATTATCCGTTCCTGCTTTTCAGGTTGAGGAGGCATTATACGTTCATAAGTGTTGTTCTTTCCTTCTGATATAAAATTATTTCTTTGTTCACACCGAAGGAACTCTATAAGAATAAGGGAAAAGTTAATTCAACAATTCTTAAAATGTCTTCAAACTTGGAGCCTGATTCATTTAAGTCAATTTTCAAAATAAATCTTATTTATTAGGAAAAAAACAAAGATTTAGAGGGAAATTGAAAAGATAGTACAGAGCATTCGCATGCACTGGCACTCAATTTCTCCAATTATTGATATCTTATATTAGTACGGTACAAATAGGAGCTAATGAATCAATATTAAAATATTCGCATTAACCAAAGTCCATACTTTATTCAGATTTCCTTAGCTTTTGCTAAGTTACCATCCCTCATATCACATTCCATTTGTGCTCCTGTTTTCTTAGCCTCCTCTGGATTGTAACAGTCTTTCAGCCTTTCCTTGTTGTTGTTGAATGGAACACTTTGAGAAGTAGAGTATTTTGTAAAATTTCCCTCAGTTGGGACATGTCTATTGTTTACCTCATGATTGAACTGTTTTTGTGGATTATATACAGAGATATACTGCTATTTTTATTATATCATATAAAGGATAGATACTATCAACATGATTTTTCAGTCTTGGTATCGATCTGATCATCTTGCTGAGGTAGTGTTTGTCAGCTTTCTCCGTAGTAAAGTGATTTATTATTATTATTATTATTATATTATCATTCTTATTTTAGGTTTTTCATAATATATTTTGCAGAAGGAAGTTACTATGTGTATTGCACACATAAAAGTGTGAAGATATGCTCATGAACTTGAGTGTGGTATGTCTGCACGAATTGTTTGAAATTCTTCTACATGGGAGATTTCTCTTTCTTGTGGGTTTCTTTGTTTGTTTCTTTTTCAAAGATGTTATTTATTTATATGAGAGAGAGAGAGAGAGGAGAAAAAGCATGAGCGAAAGGGGCAGAGGGAGAGGGAGAAGCAGGTTCCCTGCTAAACAGGGAGTCTGCCTTGGGACCTGGATCATGATCTGAGCCTAAGGCAGAAGCTTAACTGACTGAGCCAACCAGGTGCCAATCTATCTTTTTTCTTTCTTTTTTTTTCTTTCTTTCTTTCTTTCTTTCTTTCTTTCTTCTTTCTTTCTTTCTTTCTTTTTCTTTCATTTCTTTCTTTTTTTTAATGTTTGTTTATTTTTTTAAATTTTTATTTATTTATGATAGTCACAGAGAGAGAGAGAGAGGCAGAGACACAGGCAGAGGGAGAAGCAGGCTCCATGCACTGGGAGCCTGACGTGGGATTCTATCCCGGGTCTCCAGGATCGCACCCTGGGCCAAAGGCAGGCGCTAAACCATTGCGCCACCCAGGGATCCCTCTTTCTTTCTTTTATTTTAATAATAATTTTATTTTTTATTGGTGTTCAATTTGCCAGCATACAGAATAACACCCAGTGCTCATCCCGGCAAGTGCCCCCCTCAGTGCCCATCACCCATTCACCCCCACCGCCCGCCCTCCTCCCCATCCATCACCCCTAGTTCATTTCCCTGAGTTAGGAGTCTTTATATTCTGTCTCCCTTTCTGATATTTCCCACATATTTCTTCTCCGTTCCCTTATATTCCCTTTCACTATTATCTATATTCCCCAAATGAATGAGAACATACAATGTTTGTCCTTCTCCGATTGAGTTACTTCACTCAGCATAATACCTTCCAGTTCCATTCACGTTGAAGCAAATGGTGGGTATTTGTCATTTCTAATGGCTGAGCAAGGCCCACCTGTTCTCTCTCTTCATCTTCTGAGTCTCCTAAAATATGAATGTTATTGTTTTAATAAGTGGCTGACTTCCCTACGTCTGTTTCTGTGGTCCATAACCTTTCTTGTTTTTATGGCTTCTACGTGGGACTGCATCTCAGTTATAGCATTTTTAACGTTGGCCTGACTAGATTTTAGTTCTTTTATTTCTACTGTAAGGGATTCTCTAGTTTTCTTCTGTGCTCTTTTTCCAGCCCAGCTGCTATCTTTATAATAATTGTTTTAAACTGTAGTTAGACATCATATATGTGTATTGATGGACTTCCTGGCTGTGAGTACTACCTCATATTATTTTATAGAGGTGAATTTCTCCATCTCATTACCTTTTCCAGAAAAGAAAGAGGGAAGAAAAAGAAAAACCATGGAAAACAATAACAACTGCCCTCCAAAAAAAAAAAAACAAAAACACACCAGATTATTTTGGCCTGCATTTTCAAAGACTCTAAATCCCAAAATATGAAACACAATTAAAGTACCATGAAAATAAAAATAAGAAATATATAAGGTACATACATAAAAATTAAAATAAGGCAATTAATAAAAAAATAAAAATAAATAAATGAAAATAAAGCACAAAGTACAAAGGAAGCTAGATCCTTCTTTCCAGGCAGAGCTGAATCTCTGCATCTTCTGTGGTCCGACAACTTGGTGGCAGTGAGTGGTCTGTGCAGGGTCTGGGGATGGGCTCTGGCGCTGATTATCAGGTGCACATCTGCTTGGTAGATGCAACTGCGGGATCAGAGGCAGGGTGGGCATCAGCACCTCTGGCCTCCAGTGGGCGGTGCAGTGCTGCTCCCTGAGACCCCCCTGGTGGGCAGGATGCGGGTGGGGTCTCTGGTTCCTCTGGATCTGAGACTGAGCATCCTTCCCCCCCAGTCTGCATGGGCTTCCACAGAAGAGCTCCCAAGTCCCCGGGTCTCCGCCGATTCTCTCAGAACCCTGCGTTTACTCTACCTGTGTCCGAGCTTCTTTTGGTTTTGTTTTTTTATCTCAGAGAAGCTGACACTGATGCAAACACAGGAGGGTTTATTTACAAGCTCGAGCTTGTGTCCAAGTATACCCAACAGAGTGAAGCAGGGACTTGGAGATGGGTTTTAGCTTAGTTTTAAGGGCTGGTCTTGGGGACCTCCAGAAGGGCTGGAGCAATTCCTCAAGTTCTGTTTACATTTTGATATGGGACATTCAAGGGCATTGAGCTCTGTTCTCATTCTAATAGAGGCTTCCTGTCCTTGGCCTGGGCTCAGTTTTGATTCTATTGTGGGGCTTTCTAGGTCATTAAGCTGTAAACTTTTGTTTTTTTTTCCTGTAACTGAAGTAATGTAAATTTCAGCTCTTCTTCACAGGGACCTGGGATGGGTGGACTTGTGCTAAAGCTGAATTTAAATTGGAATGGCCTTAATTTTCTTGGCCTCCACGCTTCCCATCCCATCCTATCTAGCTCCTTCCGCCTTCCCCAGAGCTCCTAAGAGAATAATTGCAAATGACCTCAGCTTGGCAAGCCTTTGTTGGGGGACAGGTCCAGGGATTTGGGATCAGGAAGACCTGGGGTGTGGGCTTCCCAGCTGTGCAGCAGTATTCCATGCTGCAGACTCTTATTCCATAAGGCTATCTTGACAACTGACTTTGTACATAGAAAAGCTCTCCTTTATCTTTAAAAGATGAGGAGCGAGTCAAAGCTTTTTTCTCTGCGCATCTAATTGCTCAGATTCCAATCTGAGACATATTTCCTGTTAATAAGGATAATTTACTATCCGTGGTACTATGGTTAAAATATTCTGACACAAGTAATTCAGAGGGATGAGGGCTTCTCATCTCTTTCTTCACAGCTCAGTCACTCATCAGGAAATGCATCTTTATGGATTTAGAAAGAACTGAGAGACATTATTGGTCCTATTATTTATGTGAAGGATCCTTCCCTGAGATTCTTCCCCTGTTTCAAGTGACACTGAAACACTTTGAACTCTTTGGAAGACAAATGTCAAGGAAATAAATGTTATGCATTGCTAATTTTAAATGCACTTGCAATATCGTGTCTATTATACTAGAATTATTTTTATCTGATTTTTGCTATTTATTATCTGTTCCTGCTTTTCAGGTTGAGGAGGCATTATGCATGTTCATAAGTGTTTTTCTTTCCTTCTGATCTAAAATTCTTACTTTGTTTCCATCAAAGGAACTCTTTAAGAATAAGGCAAAAGTCCATGGTATTTTGATAGGGATTGCATTAAACGTGTATATTGCCCTGGGTAACATTGACATTTTCACAATATTAATTCTGCCAATCCATGAGCATGGAATATTTTTCCATCTCTTTGTGTCTTCCTCAATTTCTTTCAGAAGTGTTCTATAGTTTTGAGGGTATAGATCCTTTACATCTTTGGTGAGGTTTATTCCTAGGTATCTTATGCTTTTGGGTGCAATTGTAAATCGGGATTGACTCCTTAATTTCTCTTTCTTCAGTCTCATTGTTAGTGTATAGAAATGCCACTGACTTCTGGGCATTGATTTTGTATCCTGCCACGCTACCGAATTGCTGTATGAGTTCTAGCAATCTTGGGGTGGAGACTTTTGGGTTTTCTATGTAGAGTATCATGTCATCGGCAAAGAGGGAGAGTTTGACTTCTTCTTTGCCAATTTGAATGCCTTTAATGTCTTTTTGTTGTCTGATTGCTGAGGCTAGGACTTCCAGTACTATGTTGAATAGCAGTGGTGAGAGTGGACATCCCTGTCTTGTTCCTGATCTTAGGGGAAAGGCTCCCAGTGCTTCCCCATTGAGAATGATATTTGCTGTGGGCTTTTCATAGATGGCTTTTAAGATGTCGAAGAACGTTCCCTCTATCCCTACACTCTGAAGAGTTAGAACAAATTATTTTAAGATTTGTGTGGAATCAGAAAAGACCCCGAATAGCCAGGGGAATTTTAAAAAAGAAAACCATATCTGGGGGGCATCACGATGCCAGATTTCAGGTTGTATTACAAAGCTGTGGTCATCAAGACAGTGTGGTACTGGCACAAAAACAGACACATAGATCAGTGGAACAGAATAGAGAATCCAGAAGTGGACCCTGAACTTTATGGGCAACTAATATTCGATAAAGGAGGAAAGACTATCCATTGGAAGAAAGACAGTCTCTTCAATAAATGGTGCTGGGAAAATTGGACATCCACATGCAGAAGAATGAAACTAGACCACTCTCTTTCACCATACACAAAGATAAACTCAAAATGGATGAAAGATCTAAATGTGAGACAAGATTCCATCAAAATCCTAGAGAAGAACACAGGCAACACCCTTTTTGAACTCGGCCATAGTAACTTCTTGCAAGATACATCCACGAAGGCAAAAGAAACAAAAGCAAAAATGAACTATTGGGACTTCATCAAGATAAGAAGCTTTTGCACAGCAAAGGATACAGTCAACAAAACTCAAAGACAACCTACAGAATGGGAGAAGATATTTGCAAATGACATATCAGATAAAGGGCTAGTTTCCAAGATCTATAAAGAACTTATTAAACTCAACACCAAAGAAACAAACAATCCAATCATGAAATGGGCAAAAGACATGAACAGAAATCTCACAGAGGAAGACATAGACATGGCCAACATGCATATGAGAAAATGCTCTGCATCACTTGCCATCAGGGAAATACAAATCAAAACTACAATGAGATACCACCTCACACCAGTGAGAATGGGGAAAATTAACAAGGCAGGAAACAACAAATGTTGGAGAGGATGCGGAGAAAAGGGAACCCTCTTACACTGTTGGTGGGAATGTGAACTGGTGCAGCCACTCTGGAAAACTGTGTGGAGGTTCCTCAAACAGTTAAAATATACCTGCCCTACGACCCAGCAATTGCACTGTTGGGATTTACCCCAAAGATACAAATGCAATGAAACGCCGGGACAACCTGCACCCCGATGTTTCTAGCAGCAATGTCCACAACAGCCAAACTGTGGAAGGAGCCTCGGTGTCCAACGAAAGATGGATGGATAAAGAAGATGTGGTTTATGTATACAATGGAATATTACTCAGCTATTAGAAATGACAAATACCCACCATTTGCTTCAACGTGGATGGAACTGGAGGGTATTATGCTGAGTGAAGTAAGTCAGTCGGAGAAGGACAAACATTATATGTTCTCATTCATTTGGGGAATATAAATAATAGTGAAAGGGAAAAGAAGGGGAGGGGGAAGAAATGTGTGGGAAATATCAGAAAGGGAGACAGAACGTAAAGACTGCTAACTCTGGGAAATGAACTATGGGGGGTAGAAGGGGAGGAGGGCGGGGGGGTGGGGTGAATGGGTGACGGGCACTGGGTGTTATTCTGTATGTTAGTAAATTGAACACCAATAAAAAAAATAAAAATAAAAAAAAAAAAAGAATAGGCAAAAGTTAATTCAACTATTCTTAAAATGTCTTCACACTTGGAGCCTGATTCACTTAAGTCAATTTTCAAAATAAAATCTTATTTATTAGGAAAAAAACAAAGATTTATAGGGAAATTGAGATGAGCATTCGCATGCACGTCGCACTCAATTTCTCCAATTATTGATACCTTATATTAGTACGGTACAAATATTAGCTAATGAATCAATATTGAAAAACTTTGCATCCAAAAAAGACAAAAAAAGACCCGGATCAGAATCCCACTCGGGCTCCCCTGTGGCCCTCTCTTCTCCCTCTCTCTTTCTCTCCTCTCTCTCTACTCCTCGTCCTCTCTCTCTAGTCATCTGTCGATTCACATCATAACCTTAAAATTTTCAAGACAAAAAAAACAAGGCCATAGTTGTATTCAGATTTCCTTAGTTTTTGCTAGTTACAATCCCTCATCATCACATTCCATTTGTCCCTTCCTCTTCCTTAGGCTCATCTGGATTGTGACAGTCTTTTCTGCCTTTCCTTGTGTTTTTGAACTGGAACCTTTGAGAAGTAGAGTATTTTGTAAAATTTCCCTCAGTTGGACTGTCTGTTGTTTATTCTCTCATGACTGAACTGTTTTTGTGGGATTAATATACAGAGAACTACTGCCATTTTTCATATATCATACTAAAGATATACTATCAACATGATTCATCAGTTCTTTGGTATCGATCTATCATCTTGCTGGAATAGTGTT
Organism: Canis lupus familiaris; assembly: GCF_011100685.1. Lineage (NCBI taxonomy): Eukaryota > Metazoa > Chordata > Mammalia > Carnivora > Canidae > Canis > Canis lupus. Next base: position 32,188 of record NW_023330248.1, read on the forward strand.
TGTA